>NW_027062796.1:0-108424 GCF_032884065.1 Artemia franciscana | reverse complement strand
AATGTTGTATCATACGTCTGGGGTCATATAAAGTTCTTATGCGAGGTTTTATGAATACTTCAAAGACCAGATAAGCCCAAACCCTAGCCCCTTTCAAAAATATTAAGGAGGGTAGCTTATCAGTGCCCCAGCACTCAACTCAAGGCAGGTTTCTATATACGGATTCTCACTGTCGTCTGTACACTAAACGCAGACAATTTGAAACTCTTCTTAACGTCATGACGCCCAAATGGACCTTAAATTAGAAGTAGTACCTTTTTAAAATATTTTTTTTATTTGACCTTTAACTTTTTCCTCGGCTTGTCTTTTGTCATTATTAAAGGCATATCGCCGAACCTTTGTTTCTTTAAATTGTTCAGATTTTGGGACAAAAACTTTTTTTTCTTCCAAAAATTTATCTAGTCCAGGTTTTTGATTTCCAAAATTATGGTAGGCATTGATGAACATCTTTGTTTCTTTTAATTGTTTAAGTGGAGGGACAAAACTTCTTCTTTTGCTTCCGACTGGCTTTTTTCATTGTGAAAGACCTATCGCGTATCCTTTGGTTTCTTTTAATTGTTCAGGTAGTGGGACATTTTTCAACCGATTTATCTAGTCAAAATTACTGATTTCAAAGGTGTGGTAGGCACTGACGACCTGGTCCTTGTTAAAACTAAAAACCAATCATCATCCCTACTATTTCCGAATTGTTCGGTTGATTTTATCTTGGCCTGTCTTTCTCCATTATGAAATATCTATATTGGTGAACCTCTATTTATTTAACAAATGAATGATAGGCATTGATGACCTTATCATACTGGCTATGCATGACGTATGAAAACAAGAAAGGAAAAAAATAAATGAAAAGAGAAAAATCAAATTAGTGAAAAACGAGGAAGTCTTTGGCGGAGGTTCTTGTCGAAATATTTGCTTGATTTTCATCTTCGTTTTTTCTACTGGCTATCAAAATCCTCGGTTTTCACCTATTTGATTTTTCTCTATTCATTTATTATTCCCTTTCTTGTTTTTATATGACCATATCCATGACTAAATCCTAATTCCAATTATCATTGCTATAATTTTCAATTTTGGCATGTTTTGATTCTCACTGTCCAGGTTAATTTTTATTGACTCGCTCATATCTTCGGTGTTACATGTCTTCTCACCGTTTTTGAGCAGTTTAGTAAATGTATGTTCTGGACCACTCATGGCCCAGAACATATCAATTAATCAATTAAATTTACTTTTTAATTAAATCAATTAAATTTACCTCCTTTTCAAACGAATTTACATTATTTCAAACAAAATTTCCAGCATCTTTACAATTTTCCATCCCAACATTTAAAACGAAAACAGGTTCTTGGAAATCATATTTGGTCTAATTTTTATTCTTTTTCACAATGTAAACACGGGTTCTAGACCCCACTTATGTCACCCCATCAATTTACCCTATTTTCAATAGAATTCACACCAATATAGATGAAAATTTTCAACATTTTTAGTTTCCCATCCCGGGCCTTAAGAACAAAACAGGTCTTGTGAAAAAAGTCTTTAATTATATTCCATTTTTCTATACTATCTATAAAATGTATTAATTAAATTTTTAGTAGATAGTCGACTTCAATATCTAAATAATGTATTTTGTCTTTATTTTTTCTTTCAATAAACTAAAATCATAACTTTATCTAATTTTTTTAATTTCTTTTCAAGATCAGCTGCTTTAGAATCAAAACACTTAGGTGCAAATAGATCATTTTTCTTAGCCCTGGCTTTATTCCCAAGAAAATCCGTTATTCGGAGTTCTGGGAAGAAATCCAAACACGCGTCATTTGAAACGTGACCAGAAGCCTGTCAAATGAAACACAAAAAGAATGTTTAAACTCCCCATGCATGCCGCGATGAACTAGTTGGTAAAGCAATTGACTGATCATCACTTGTGATTCAACACTTCCACTCTCACTGTTTAATAATTCTTTTGGAATTCAACCTAAAAATAAAATAGTCGAGCTTTGCTTATTTGAGTTAGCTTTGTTGGGCATCAAAATTTTTCTTATCTAATCTATCTGCTATAGACTGCTTCCTAACAACTTGTTAAATAGAAGGCTCAAGATTGTATGTGCACGATTTTGATTTTTCTTTATAGAAGAGCATAACCAAATGTGAAAAATCACGCCATTAACAAGATAGTATTAGTATTTAGCGAAGCTTTCATTCCTGCTTAAGGTCCGAGGAACTTATTATTGTCTGGATTAAATCCCGCTTAAGTGTTTGGTATGGACATGAAAAGATATAATTTTCACTGTCCTACAGTGTTTGGAAGCATATCCTTTACAAAGGACATACAATTTTAATGATTGAAATCCCGTGAAATTGCAACTTGGAATTTTACAACGTTAACAAACTGATGTCCACTATATTGATATTTTGACTAATGAGTCCGGAAATCTTGAACAGTTCTTGTTGTTATTTTATGAAACTCACATTCCAGAAATAGAAAACATGAAATTAGGTGATATAGAAATTATGTAATCAGGATGGAAGGCTGAGGTGCATAGTTGGGTATTAGGGCTTATAATGAAGAACAAAATCTCTAAATATTGCTGAGACTTTGGAGGTCTTAGTCATAGAATGCTATTTGCTCAATTGGGACTACAAAGCGCAAGGCTTCAGCCATAGTAAATTATGCCCCTACAGAACCGATAAGCGTAGAACTTATTAATGTTCATATTAACAGTATTTTACCATTTATTTCCTTTTTCATTTTTCCATCCCTTTTTCCAGACAACATTTTGGTTACGAGACATTTCATAAAATGGTTTACCCCATTTCGTTAGGAAGTATATCCTAAAGACATCAGTTTTGGCTTACTTGACACTGCTTCGTGATGTCGTTCCATCGGCAACAGCGGGAATGATATTTCTTGAAATTTTGAAAAGCATGCCCTATGTAAACAACATTTATAGTTTCTACGCCTATCCAACATTGATTCCTGTTTTTATGGAAACTCTATAAAATTATGTGAACATATTAGGAATAGCAATATAGCCAACTTACTGCCCTTATTAGGCTATTGAAGGTGCTTTTTATTGAAGTTTATTCATAATTATAGTAGGCCTAGTTTCCCTTGCAGAAGCCCAATGTTGGCTTTAAAAAATCCTAGTTTAAAAAATAACAACTGTTTAGTGTATTTTTCTGGTCTTTGTATAGCCTACTTTACATAATTTAAGCTAATAACTTAGGCTAGGCCTAATTCTGAATCTTATGCCTAGTTTAGCTCATCCTTCAAGCTAATTGCTTGAAATAGTAATTTAGTCTGTATTCTAGCTTTATTATATTCTAGCCCTATTATCAACTAAGCTATAACAATCAAGATAAAATTCTATTTTAGCTACTGTTTGCCATCCTAGAAAGGAGTTAGGTTAGAAAAATGAAACTTTCAGGGATAGGTCTACAGACTAAAGTAGCCTATGTCCTTGGAAGGTATTTTGAAGAGTAAAATTATAGCAGTTCATATAACTAACTTACCAATAAAGTAATCATACCACTTGATGCCTTTTTTATGATCTTTATGAATATAATAATTGCTTCTACCTTAAATTCAAATTTAAGCACTTTTTAAGCTCTTAAAAATGTCAATTTTTCAAAAAATTATGACAATTGATATTACTGACTTACCAATAAATTGAACATACTGCTTGATGCCTTTTTTTATGTTCTTTACCAATATAATAATCATTTCTAATGCCAATTCAAATTTAAGAACTTTTTGAGCTCTTAAAAATGACAAATTTTCAATTAAAGTATGACTTATAACTCATTTTCCACAAAATAATACTATGTTTTCTCAGTACAATCTTTTCCATTGTTTTCAAAAAATAATGCTACATTTCCTCAGTGCCAAAGTCATTTATAATAAGGTAAGTTTAGGCAAGGGTAAGTTAAAAAGTGCTTAAATTTGAATTTCAGGCAGAAGCAATTATTATATTTGTAAAAAGCATAAAAAAGGCATTGAGTGGTATATTCACTTCATTGGTAAGCCAGTTATATGAACTGCTATAATATTACCTTTTGAAGTACCCACCTCTACTCCTTCTCCCTCTAGAGGGCCATGACCTTTAAAATTCTTGTCATTAAATTCTTAAAATTCTTGTCATTAACATTAAAAAATAGATCACCTTCTTAAATTATTTAAACAACTGTTTTCAGGTTCACAGCTTTGCTCAAGCCCAATTTATGAGGTTTCAAAGATCAAACAGTTTGTGGTAACAAACTGTAGTAAGGAGCAACCCAGCTCAATAGAAACCAAAACTCTAAAAAAATGGAATTTTGAGAACAATAGCTACATCAAAAGAATTGCATTTTAATGCTGATTTTAAATATATAAGTTTCATCAAGTTTAGTCTTATGCTCCAAAAGTTACGAGCTTGAGAAAATTTTGTTATTTTAGAAAATAGGGGGAAACACCCCCTAAAAGTCATAGAATCTTAACGAAAATTACACCATCCGATTCAGCATATCAGAGAACCCTACTGTAGAAGTTTCAAGCTCCTATCTACAAAAATGTGGAATTTTGTATTTTTGCCAGAAGGCAGATCACGGATGCCTGTTTATTTGTTTTTTTTCTTTTTCCCAGGGGTGATTGTATTGACCCAGTTGTCCTAGAATGTTGCGAGAGGGCTCATTCTAACGGAAATGAAAAGTTCTAGTGCCCTTTTTAAGTGACCAAAAAAATTGGAGGGCACCTAGGCCCCCTCCCACGCTAATTATTTTCCCAAAGTCAACAGATCAAAATTCTGAGATAGTTATTTTATTCAGCTTAGTCGAAAAACCTTATAACTATGTCTTTGGGGACGACTTACTCCTCCACAGTCCCCACAGGAGGGGCTACAAGTTACAAACTTTGACCAGTGCTTATATATAGTAATGGTTATTGGGAAGTGTACAGGTGTTTTCAGGAGGATTTTTTGGTTGGGGGGAGGGGTTGAAAAGAGGGGGATATACCGGGGGAACTTTCCATCGAGGAATTTGTCATGGGCAAAGAAAATTTTCATGAAGGGAGCGCAGGATTTACTAGCATTATTTTGAAAAAAAAACAATGAAAAAATAAATAGGAAAAAGTTTTTTTCAGCTGGAAGTAAGGAGCAGCATTAAAATTTAAAACAAACAGAAATTATTACCCATATGAGGGGCTCACCTCGTCCTAATACCTTGCTCTTTGCGCTAAAGTATTTTTAGTAATGTCAACTATTTATTCTACGGCTTTTGTGATTCAGGGGTCATTCTTAATGAATTGGGCCAACATTTAAGATTTAGTGTAAAGAGAGAGGTACTGACGAGGGGGCGAACCCTCTCATATGTGTAATAAAAACATGAGAATAAAAAATTCTTTACGTAAGCTAGTTTATAAGTTATGTATATCTTTTACTAATAAAAAGATTTGTAAAAAATTAAAAGTTCTAATTGCCTTTTTTATTAACCAAAAAATTGGAGGGCAACTAGGCTTCCTCCTCTGCTCTTTTTTTCTCAAAATCATTTGATCAAAATTATGAGAAAGCCATTTAGCCAAAAAAAAAAAAAAAAATGCAAATTTTGTTTTAATTATTTCTCTTTGGAGAGCCAAAATCAAAACATGCGTTGATTCAAAAACGTTCAGAAATTAAATAAAAAAAACAAGTTTTTTCAACTGAAAGTAAGGAGCAACATTAAAACTTAAAACAAAGTAATTTCTGTTCGTTTTAAGTTTTAATGTTGCTCCTTACTTTCAGTTGAAAAAACTTGTTTTTTTATTTAATTTTCAAATAGGACCCTGTCTAAAAAAAAAAAAAAACATTGATAAGGCTGAAAATTCCACTCAAATAACAGAAATTACATTTTAAGAACTAAAGCTAGAGGAAAAGAAACCAATAACTTAAAATTAGGGTAAATGTTGGTTTGTCAAAATTTCAATAGGTATAAACCTGTCAATCAGGCAAATTTCTAAGACTTAGAATCAGAAGAGAGTTTACATAGAAACTTGATAGGCCTAATTCCTTTACAGAGTATGTTTTCAATCCTGGATTCATTACTGAAGGTTTTGTTTTTCTAACCTAACCCCTTTCTGAGATAGCAAAAAGTAGCTAAACTAGAATTTTACTCTAGGCCTATTTGTATCAAAGAGCCAGTAAATAGCCTACTGTTTTCTCCTTAAAAAGTAGATTTTCATTTGCTGTCAATAATGAAAATTCAGAGAATTTGTAATTATTACAATACTAGCTATAATCTAGAGAGCACTCAATTGTTTAGCCAGTTTAAATCATTGATCCTTGAAGATAAGAAGGTGGCTTATTTGAATAGAAACTAAAAGTCCTAGTGTTGTTTTTAAGTTTTAAATTATTGTGTCTTGGGAAAGTAGTGTTTTCATCCATTTTTGACAAAAAAGGTTTAATTTTGCCCCAATGCAGAGCAGCTTGCTGCTGATTGAAACTTCTGAGATAGCCAGGCCAGGATTTACAAGTAGATGCACTGGATTCAACCCTAGGGGCACAAAATGCCAGAAGATGCAATGAATTATTTATTTATTTATTATTTTATTCAAAACAGGAGAAAGCCATAGGCTTTTTGTAATACAAATACAGGAAATGACAGCTCAACAGTGCACTGCAAAACAAAAATAAAAAAAGAATCCTTCAGCAAAAACAACTATACAACTAACTATATTACAGAAACTGTTTTCATAGAACTCAAGTTTCAATGACATTTGGCTTAAATGTTTTCACCATTTGTGCAGCAACTATGGTATCTGCTAAACTATTGCAAAGTTTTGTGGCTTAGTCAATAAAGCTACATTCACCTGTTTTCTTGTTCACTGGCAGCTGATACAGTTTATCAAAGTTTTGTCATGTGGCTGAGTAATGACTAAGCTTGAAAAAATCAGCCCAGTCCACATTATCAACACTCTTTGTAATACAGAATGTATTGATCAGGTTAATCCTTTGCAAACTGCTGGGAAAGGAGTCCCAAAAATTGCAGTTGATGCTGATATGGTAAATGACTCAAATGTGGCGCTTATATTCTACCACCAGACATAATATTGTCCTGTATAGTTTAATACAAGTTGTTTACTCTGGCAGCTGATACAGTTTAAACAAGTTTTGTCAAGTGTCTGAGTAATGACTAAGCTTGAAGAAATCAGCCCAATCCACATTATCAACACCCTTCATAATACAGAATGTATTGATCAGGTCAGTCCTGTCCAAACTGCTAGGAAGGGAGTCCTAAACATTGCAGTTGATGCTGATATGGTAAATGACTCAAATATTGCCCTAATATTCTACCTCTAGGCATACTATTGTCCTGTATAGTGTCATAAAAGTTTGAGGGTTAAATATCCTGAAACTTCTCTTAATTTGAAGCTGACTATTATTAGCATTTTGCAAAATTATTGACACTTAATGATTACACTCAGTCTTTCATCTGCCTTTGACCTGTTAAGATCAATACCAGTGTATAGGCCTATTGTTTAGCCAGGGTTTCACAAAGGATTACTGTTTTTATATTTTACAGCCTTTTATCGCTATCAACAGTTTGAACTATTTGGACTCAGTGACCTTCAGGGATTATAGAAGTTTCAAAAAAGTGGAATAATTGGATTATTCTTTATGGACTACATTACTTGTGTAATAGCTAGCTGTTGATAAACACTTGCTATGTAAAAATCTGTTTGACGGGTTGGCATCAAAAATTAGACATTATTGAGCATCAGGAAATTAGACATTATCAAGTTTGTCATGTCTCACAGAGTTAATGATGCTGCAATTGGCAAATTCTACAACCATCCTTTGTGGCCTGTTCAAATAGTCAGTATAACTGCATCAAGGAGGCAAAATCTTATCAAGTATTATTCTATGGATCACACAAAAAAGCATCACTGAGTAAGGGATTCATTTTGGCATTCACAGTGAATTTTTCCAAAGCTTCAAGGAAAAAACTAACAAAAGGAGCTCAAGGTGCTTTTACTGAACTTGGCATATTTCTGGATGTTTATCAAATAAATAATCATAATTGCTGGTGCTGCTTCAACAAACAGTGTATCTTCACTCTTGTCTGCCCTAGTAAAGTTACAGAGTGAAATTGTCAAATTGAAAGATAATCTTTGTCAGGATATTCACAAACAGGTGATTGAGAAATGTTTAGGCAGCAAAAGCATGATCAGTGAACAAGCAATTAAGACTATTGTCACCAAGATCTATAATGCAATAAGTGTTGATTACAGTTTGAAATTTGCAAATATTTGAAGATGCTCAAGGGGTTTCAAGGTCAAATAACAGTGCTGGAAAATTTTGTCAAAATTCTAGAATACTGCAACAAAAATTAGGAACAGGGTAGAAGATTGAACATTTTTCTAATCCATGGACTGTCTCAGATAGGTAGAGAAACACTGCCCAGTAGCATCCTAGAGTTATTCAATGCTAAGATGAGGATCTGTGTGCTTGCTAGTGACATCAAATCAACTGAATGCTTACATACTTGAGTTAGTTCAGTAGAGAATATTCTCCTGCCCATTCTTGTCACTTGTCATTCTCTTAATTATGCAAAGCATCATGAACAATAAGAAGCTGGCCAGATTGAGTGTGTTTATATGCAAGTATTTAACCCCAAATGGCAAGTAACTGCTAAATCTGGCACATGAAAATGGGGAGTTAGGAATGTCTGGACTGATGGTGGCTATGTACTAGCCAAGCTGGAAAACAGTTCAGCCATCTCAAAAATTAGGTCACTCAGTGATCAGTATGTCATGTTAAGGATTAAGGGAGTCTGGCTTTGTTGATAAAGGAAGTAGTTTTGTATTGGGTCAGGGAAAATCTCTTGCTGTGGCTTGAAGGTTAGGCTTGAGACTCTTCTTATTGAAATCAACGTTAAATCTGATAAAAAACGTAGTTATTGGCTTGGTCTATAAGACATCATAGTTTAATAAGTATGTCTATATTGAGGAGATGGAGAAATTTAATAGTGATCATGAATATAAACTAGTTATGAGTGATTTCAATATTGACCTTCTTAAAAGTACAAGTCATCTGGATTTTCTTAATTTAATGATTTCACCATTCCAGTACCCCCTGGTAACTATTCCTACACAAGTAACTGATAAGTCTGCAATGCTGATTGATAAAATATTTGTGAATGGAAAGCTGCTTGAAAGTTCATACGCTGATGTTTTACTTATAGATGGATCCAACCATCTCTGTTTTCTTAGTAAAATAAAAAATCTTACAGGATTATATATAAGGTTGGTCAAATAAATAAAACATTTTTTTGTGAATTAAGGAAAGATAGCTTAAAAAAAATTTGAGAAAGAAACGGGTGATTTAGATTTTATTCCAGTTTTTGAAGAAGATAACCTGTTGGTTGTGTATGATATTTTTCTTGCAATGTTATTGAATGAGAAATGCCCTCTTAGAAGAATTAAAAGGGGTAGGACAAGATTCCCGAAGAAACAATGGATTACACAGGGTATTCTGAATTTTATAAGTTGGAAAAATGAATTGTATAAAATATACCTATGTGAAACATTTGTCATTAATTTTCAGCAGTTCAATATTTGCCAGAATACTTCAAATGGATTTCAATGGAAAGCTGAAAAAATGTATTTACAAAATGAATTTATGAAGCACAAATATGATATAAAAAAAAACATGGAAAATGATAAATTCACTCCTAGGTCAAAAGGATAAAATAGAAGTCATTAATAAATTACAATCAGAGGAGGGGGGGATTGGACTACTCCAAAGGATGTTGCAAGTTATTAATATTGATATTTTTCTATTGAGGGAGCAAAACTTTGCAATGATGCTTGGAAAGAATTAAGTGGCCTCCCAAAATAGTTCTGTTGGAAGTTCCAATAGAAAATCAGTTGGTTTTTAATCCTTGTACTATAAATAAAGTGAGTTAAAATATCAGTAGAATACAATCAAATTCAACTGGTGTATACAGGATTTCTCTTAAAATTGCTAAATCAGCTATAACACCAGTTATATGTAATTTGATTAATAAATTATGGAAAAATGAATTTTCTTGGAAGTTTTGAAGGTGACTAAAATAATACCATTGCACAAAGGAGGTAAGAGAGACAAACCTTCAAACAAAAGACCCACTTCTATCCTCCCTTTTTTTCAAAAATGTATGAAAAGGTGAAAGGATCCAGGCTAACTGATTACATTAAAAATGATAAAATTCTTATAAATACCCAATTTGGTTATAGAAAACAAAATGGCAACTATTAAACTTGTTGACTGGATAAATACGTTGTTTGAAGCGGGACTGATTGCAGCCACTTTATTCCTAGATTTGAAGAAGGCTTTTGACATGCTTTTCCATAAACAGTTATTACTTGAGCTGGAAAAAATCAGTGTGCCTGTAAAGAGTTTGTCTTAATTTGAATCTTATTTAATTGACCAGAAGCAAATTGTAGTGAATGAGTGTTTTACTTCTGCAGCTTGTGCTATAGCTTGCAGATACCCCAGATTCTCTACTCGGTCCTCTTCTATTTTTAATTTTTATAGATGGGATTAAATATTATTTGTGAGAGGCTGGTATAATCCTTTTTGTAGACGATACCCTTTTACATGTAGCTGCTCCATCAATTGACCTACTTTTTGATAAAATGATAAAGGCAATGACTGAGATTTTTGATTGGGCAGATTTCAATCTTTTGACATTAAAGTATACTAAACTAATTTTATTTTATTCTCTCAAATCTTTAGAATTGAAACTAATTTAGAATTAATATTAAATAGAAATCAAATAAAAGAATAAAGGTTTCAAAATATTTGTTTTTTTTGTAATTGATAATGTAGTAATTTTTTCCTCTCACTGGGACTTAGCATTTCTTTTCCATAGCCTTGAATGCACGTTACAAGGTGTATCTTTTTTGTACTCAAGGAATTTACTAGCTCTTAATGAGAAAAAATGCCAATATATGTTGTTTTTGCGAACTGTTTTGGTCATTTCAAATGGATTCTCTCTTTTGTTGAATGGTCTTGAATTAAAAAGGGTTGATCAGTTTAAATATCTTGGTGTTATTTTAGATGAAAATTTGTCGTTTCATAAACATATGAAGACACTGTCGTTAAAAATTTCCCGAAATATTGGTATTCTATCATGTTCTCTGTTATTTTTTTCCTAAAAATATTCTAAAAGCAATTTATTATTCTTTTGCCCACCCATATTTTCTTTATTGTATTTCTGTTTGGGCTTCTGCTTTTCCATCTGTATTCAAATCTCTCCAAATACTCCAGAATAAAGCAATGAGAATTCTTTTTAATGTTGAGCATGGATCTTTCTTTAGACACTTATATTGGAATTTAGGAATTTATTCTTTAGATCAACTTCATACAATTTCTATTTGTAATATTTAGCATGATTATGTATATAATAGTTTACTTTTAAATTTCTCTGGTATTTTTACAAGTAATTCCCAATTTCATAACAATCCAACCGTTCATTGTTCAGATTTTTCATGTGAATTTCGTCCTACGTCAAGAACGGGTTTCAGCATCCGTCATAATGGGTCAAAAATTTGGAAATCAATTCCAATATCAGTACGAGGATGTAGCAATAAGCAAAAGTTTTTAAAATTATTTAAAAAAAATCTTAACGACGCATTCATGGAAACAATTTTTTCAGAAATAATGAACTTACTATTTATTAAAAAGCTGCAAAATATAATCGCAAAGTTGAAATTTGTCAAAATTATTGGGTGCGAGGATTAAAGATATGGCGGATTTATATGTAAGTTATGACGGGTTTTCAAATATTTAATTAAATAACAAATGATTATTGACTTGGGTTACCCCCAATTCAGGCTTGCTCCGTTCTGTGTGAGAGCACCAATTTGTTTTGTATCCGCTTGTCTCAGCCTCAAGATTTTTTTTTGTCCCTCCACTATTTCTTGCTCCTGGCTCTGGGAGCACATGCAAGCTGACGAGAAATCACAGTCACTTTTCAGTCACTCCTCATTCACGCTCATAGCCCCTGTGGAAGGGGATTCTTTAACTGTCATTTTAAGCAACAAAGCATTTTCAGAATCGGAACACAGCATGGCCTGGAGGGAGTCCCCAACGCACACCCTCAGCCAGCTGGTTTTCAATCCATGGCTACTAGGTGTATGGATGAATATTCACCATCGGATAGGGCAGTCGCGTGAGTGCCAGCTCAAGGCGTGACCCTTGGACCTTGGGCCCTCTCTAAACGGCGGCCTCAGACACGAAAAAAATGAGTCTGTCCCCTGAACTATATTTGACCTCTGTCATCACTTTAGCTTAAAATATTCTAATTTCGGTTTCCATATTTATCTTCCTATTCTTCCAAACTTTTTTTTTCAACTATGAAAAAACCCTGAACCTTAGCTGTTTTATATTTAAAATCTTCACTGCTCACACCATCTTTACTAATAATACTATCAGCGTAAGTGAAGCTATCTACCCGATACAATGTTTTTCTTACCCAATATCACATTTTGATTGTCACGTATTCCTAGCCTTAGTGAGTTAGTCTTCTGAACATTAATTTTCAAACCTATTCTAGCACCCTGAACTCGCAAAACCTCTGAAGGCTCATTCATTTTGCTGACACTCGTCTAGGATGCTTAAATCCTCACCATAGTCTAATTCTGGGAAACTTTTTCCTCCCCATTTGATTCTGTGCCCCCCCCCCCATTTGCTTTTCCTGTGGTCCTTCAGACAAAGTCCATCAAATGATTCATATAATGGGGAATAGAGCAGAACCCTGCTAAAGTCCTGATTTAATACTAAACCAGCTGCTAACCTCATTTCCTACCTTAACCGTGGCAGTGTTATCCTTGTACACTGCACCAATCACTTTTATTTATTTGTCTGGTTTACCACACAAGCATAAGACCTTCGCTAAAGCTCTTTTATCAACATAATCAAATGATTGCTCACGATATATGAAACTGAGCACCAAAGGTGTTCAATAACTTAGGCACTTCTTGATTATTAACCTAAGAGGGAAAATTTGGTTGACACACCCTCTACCTTTTCTAAAACCGCACTGTTCTTCTCTTATAACTTTGTCTACAGTAAATCTCCGTCGAAAAAGTATCCTATTTTCTACCTACAGAGACCAGGCTAATGGATCGAAAATTACTACACTTACTCTTAGCACCTTTCTTATACAGACGTGTAATTAGGGGTTTCCTAAAATCGTTAGTTACTTCCCCTTCTTCAAAAATCAACTGTTCAATTACAGCATAAAATACTTCATTCACATACCTAACAGCACAGAGGTTGAAAGGTAAGGCAGGTCTTATGAGCATTGCTAGGAAGTTTCAGGGTGTGTGGGAGTCTTGAACAGCCCAGCTAAACTTGGCCATTTTTTTCTGCTTAGATTTTTTCTACCAAAGCTAGTGTTGTTTTTGTAAAGCAGGTTTTTTACAAAACTTTCTAAGGCTCCACATCTATTTAATTGCAGAACCTTAGCTTTTTTTAAGATAAGAGTGGCCACTTATTCAGTAGTGTTTGCAGTATTCCTAACTTGGACTTACTTTTTTTTGGGCATTTGATCGTTTCAATTTGATTCATTTCTATAAATATTGCTGCTTTTCTGCACAGATAGTTTTACTTTGATTTTTTTTTTCTTCTTTTAATAATTTCTTACATTTTAGAGTTCTTTTTCAGTGGCTCAGTTTGTTCATTGTGTTATTTTTTGTTCTTTTTACCATTTATTTATGTTCTTACAGTTAAGGATGGATAGTTCTATTAGAAATCAACCTACAGCAGATGGAACATCAATTAATCTTGAAATCCTAGCCAGTGAAAAAGGTTTAGAGGTAGGTTACTTTTTCTGCCAATTATTTCTTCTGTGGATCCTTTTTGATAATTTGCAAATTATTAAGTTTATTCCAATTTATTACTTTTTAACACTGTTTTAGTGTTATTCTGGTGACAATTCTGCAAGTCTTTTCGCTGTTTTCCTTATTCTATTGATATTTTTTAACGTCTAAATTATGCAATAGCATAATTATTGTGCAGTTATATTTAGTTTTAAATCACATTTCCGTTTGCAATTCAATGTGATTTGCTGCTGTTTCTTGTTCTATGCCCTTTTCTTTTGCTTTTTTGAGTTGTTCGTCATCTTATGTAATTTTAAACGCGTCCCTGACACTAAAAATTAATTCGTCCTTTCTGTTTATCGGTCACAGACGCGCCAAGTACACTTTTCTTGAATCTATTGTAATTTTGCAATTATAACTGCGGATTTCATTGTGTAGCATTTTCGTTTGCAAATCAGTGTGATCTTCGCTGTTTTTTTGTTTGATGCCTTTTTCTCTAGCTCTTCAGAGTGATTTTCGCTGTTCCTTGTTCCATGCCTTCTTCTTTATTTGTTCAAACTATTTTGTCCTCTTGTGTAACTTTGCATTCGTCATAGATACTAAAACCGATACGACCACTCCCAGGGGAAAAATGATTTAAATTATGCTGTTGAAATGTATATAAATATAACATCACTGAGTTTTTCGTCGTCGCTAACGTCACACAAGTTTTTCCCCAAAATTAGGAATCTAACCGACTTATCTGAAACTCGTGACCTATCTAAATTTTTTTTTGTTTTATTTAGGTGAGAAAATCCCTAGGTGCCTATATATATTGGCTATTTATACTCTAGTCAGTATTGTGTCTCAGTGCTTGATTAAAGTAAAAAAAAATTGTAAATTTAAATCAAAAGTGTCCAGATCGTCTGGACTAAGTATTTATTAATAAGGACTAAATGTAAGAATAAAAAATACCTAGATCGTCAAGCGATAGAGGGGATTTCCAAATGTGTTATAATTAACTAGAGGTTTTGCGTGCTTTAAGACTAATCAAAATCTGCAATGAAAAGAATTAATTAATCCGTTTTTAATTTTTTTTATTAACCCTGGGTCTGCTGCGAGATGAAAGTCCAGATACAGCTTGGACTGCTACAGAAAAGCCTACAGTGATACTGCCTACGAAACGCTTGGTATGAAAATTGGCCAAAGGATGAATGGATCCCTTTTGAATCGTGGGATCTGATAAAGAAGAGGGCTGACAAGAACAAATCTCTTCTTAAGACTCTTTCCTCTGATGCGAGACACCCTCTTGGACTAGAGTATGCTATGCTGGATAAGGCTATAAAGAAGAGCGTCCCTGCTGAAAAATGCCGTAGCCTTGAACAGAAAGCTCAGAAGGCTGAAGAAGCTGCTAGACGGGGATATCACCAATGGGATAGTTTCCAATGAGATAGTTTGTTGGTTACGATAGTTGATTAGATAGTTGATGGACCCGTCAAAGAAGAAGTTGGATGATTTCTTATTAACCCTGATAAAGGGAACGAAGCCTGGGCGATGCATTTCAAAAATTCATTAAATAGATCACCACCCGCGGATACTCCAGATATACCACACACGCCATTTCTAAATCTATTCGTTGATATGAAAGAACATTCAGGTGGGGAAATACGAAAAACAGTTAAGAAGCTGAAGTATGGAAAGTCCCCTTGGAAAGACTGAATTGGTGAAATAATTAGATGCTCAGTAAGTACATGTATAACTTTATGGATCATGTTTCTCTATAATTTGGAGAACACAAGAAATTCCCATGGATTGGACAAAAAGTACTCCCGTCAAAGTATTAAAAAAAGCTGACACTGCAAAGTGCCAAAACTGGACAGGTATCAGCCTTGTATCTATACCTAGCAAATTATTGGTGACTATACTCATTAACAAAATCCAACTTCCGTTGAGTGAACATCTCAGAGAGGAGCAGCATGGATTTTGGCCAAACTGATCATGCACTGGTCTTGTATTTACTCTTAGAATTCTGCTAGAAAAAGCCTAATGAATGACGCAATAAGCTTTACTAGGTCTTTATAGACTTCAATAAAGCTTTCGATAGATTGCCAAACGCTTTGGAAGTTTCTCCAATACTACGGTATTCCTGATAATCTCACACGAATCATTGAAGCTTTCTACAAAGACACGGAATGCTGCGTGAAGACAAGTGACGGGAGTATCCTTTTTTTTGTATCATGATAGGGGTTAAACGATTTTGTGTGCTATGACCACTGCTATTTATTCTTATCATTGATTACATTCTCCAGACCTGCGACGGACATGGAATCCAATTGGATGATAAGAGACACGGAGATGTTGATTTCGCTGACTATATTAGCCTCCAAGAGTCCTTCAAGCAAAAGCTCTAGCATTACCTTAACCAAGTAAGGGACGCTGCCGAACCTTTTGGCCTTAAGATAAATGCCAAGAAAACCAAAAGTATGGCCAACACTGGATCTCAACTCCAACTACGATGCAATAACCAGACGAAAGATCAAGTCGTAGAGTTCAAGTACCTAGGAAGTGCCATCCACAACTTAGGATTTTGTCAGCGAGAAGTCAAGCTAAGAATTGGCCAGGCTAATGCATCTTTCAGGAAACTGTCTCAAATTTGGGGCAGCCAGATGTACTCTCTCCAACTCAAGCTGAGGCTGTTCAACAGCAACGTCTTCTGAACGCTTTGTTATGGTTCTGAAACTTGGCATATAGATCAAATACTTGAAAAGAAACTCCTCGCGTTAGAAAATATGTGTTTAAGGCGCATTCGAAATATCCACTGGTCCCACTAGGTAACAAACGCTACTATACAACAGAAGACATCTCAGCCTCTGGTAGCCAAAATGATCAAATATAAGAAGTAGAGATACTTCTGTCGTGTGATCTGCATGCCCGAAACTCGACTACCGAAGGTCGTCTTTCAGTGGTAGCCACGTGGCACCAGAAGAAGAGGACGCCCTAAAAACAACCTACGACGTAGCTACTGGGCTGACCTCACAAACCTCAATGCCTCAATCCAACCTGAACGGGAAGATGTCTGGGCGGCCGGTGCAATAAGAGATTACTGCTGACTCTTTTTAGATGTCCTAAACGTCTCTGAAGGCACAGGAAGATCCAAGGTCTAAGGTAAGGTCTGCTAGACAAAGAGCCAGTCAAACAATACATGTGAAAAAGCCCAGCTTATGACGCCTTATGAAGACTGGAGATTTTTTCCTCTTTCGCAAACAAAAAGTTGATTGGCTCTCAAATCAAGAAATCATATTCTAAATTTCTCGATCAGCAAGAAACTCTTAAGTTTGACTCTGCCTCCGAAATTATGGAATTTTCTTTGTGATACTCATAAATGCCACATTTTAGCTGAATAGGAACAATGAACCTGAAAAGGTTTAAGGCTTTAATTAGTTTTGTAAATAAAAAAATATACATGTCAGGAGGACAGGCAAAAACTGAGAAATAAAATTCGTAAATTATACGAAAAAAACGTAAGTAAAATCTCGTCATTGATCAAAGGGATTTTTTCGTCTATTAATTAAAATTATATATTTTAAATTGATGATATTGTTATATATATATTTTTTGCTGTACATTTTGTTCATGGTATTATCATATTTTTAATATTTGATAATATTTATTATATGTTATTTATTAATTTATTTATTGTAATTGTTTGGTTTTTATCATTGAAGATCTTTTCTTTTTTTAGACTGCTGCTGAGTGTGTTTCGTCAACAAACGAGACAGTGCGAGTAAATGTTTTCCCTGCTCATCTTCGAGAAACGTCGCTTGACATATGGCTTCATTCATCGACAAAAGAAATAAACGATCCAATCAGCAATGGAATTGTTTCGTCGGGTGGTACTATGGCCTCATTAGCTGATGGTCAGATTTCACCTTTTGTGGACATAGAGCTTAAAAAAGCTAATGTTGATGATTTGTTGACTGAACTTCATAAAAGTAGGGAACTCGTTGAAGAAAGGTCTCTAGCATCAGAGAGACCATCATCACCTTCTTCTAGTAAGTCCTTTGAGGTACTAGCATGGTTGGCCAATCAAGAACAGAGTTCAAATGAGCACCAGCTAAGGCGATTAGATTCATTGGATATAGAAATGGATGGTCATAGTACTGGGAGAATCATGAACAAGGTACACTAAAAGATTTACTCTGTTTTCTAGGGATTGACTTAAATGGGGCTATTAGAAATAAACCCCCCTAAATACAAAAGAATGTACCCATAAATAAGCATCGTACCACGTGTGTTTATGGACTTGACCCCCAGTTTGCATTAATATATAACATAATTTATTTGGAATTTAGTTTGGAGCAGGGGAAGATGTGCATCTGCCAAATCTGTTAGATTATTTGAAACTCACGGAAAAGTGAACGGAACCACTAAAGTTTGTCACATATTTTTTTTTTTTTGGGGGGGGGAGTGGTAGAAGGAAGAGCTAACATCTGAAATATACTACCTCTCTTCTTCCCACGTTTTCGCTAGTGAAGTTCATGTTTGAACATTCTTTGATTTCTAAGTGCATCATGCCCCACCCTGGAAATAAGGTTTGTCCAGTCCTGATTTTCAATGTACTTAAGGAATAAAATGCTATCAAACCTGAAAGTCCCAGATAAGGCTCAAAATTAATCAACAAATTATGTCATCAATAAAATGTAGCCAATACTTTGCTAGTCAAGAGCTGAAAATGAATCAAGATCATCTAACTATATAATATAAAAACATTTAGAAATTTGGTTGTATTATTGATCTTTTCTGAAACCAAAGTTATTTGAAATAAGTACTGTTTTCACTGTATATATTGTATTTAATCATGTCTGTGTCATTTACAGTGAAACATTAAATATAATATGTTTATGCAACAAGTTTATTTATCACCGTCGCTTATTTAATTCAGAATGAGAAAGTTTTAGTATCGATGGCACTGTTGCTAAAAGTCTGTTAGAGTCAGCTTGAATTTAAATCATCATCTTTTTTAATTACGTTTTCGGACCACACTGGTTATTTCAAAAGCTTGTTTTTTATAGTATGCACATATATAATTGTATAAAAAAATATAATGTAAAAAGAATAAGAAACAACTATTACAAGAACAATAAATCTAAAATAAGGACTTAAACCCTGACTACATTATAAACCCTTACTTTAGCTCTGGCTTAAATGAAGTAAATATATCAAAAGGTTTTTAGGCAGAGCTTTATAGTTGCAAAGGAGGAGGCCACAGAAAATTTTAGTATATCTTGGAAATAGCCTTTTGGCGCGTCTACTCATAACGTTACTTAAGACCGACGTGCTCGGTGGTAGGATGTGGAGAAAGTACTCAAAAACTGGCCCAGTCTTTTGAACCGCGCTTCCAAATATCCTCTCTCTTAGAAGGTATCGCAATCATATAGGAGAGTAGCCCCTTTGCTGTCCTGTGTAGTAATATGTCTATGATCAATTAACTTACTATCTCCACACCTCCAACAATTTACATATTACATGCTACTCACATAGTGGAATATTTGTAAGATGAATATTTTTAATATCAAATACGTAAATGTAGATTATTGGCAAAAACCCCTATCTTTAACTAGTGCCAATTCCGAGTAAGAATTGCCTATTTTTTTCTTGTGTGGTAATATGTCTTTGTCTTTGATAAATTGACTTATCATCTCCACATCACCAACAACTTAAATATTACAGGTTACTCACATAGTGGAATATCTTTAAGATGAATGCGTTTAATATCAAAACACGTAAATGTTGATTCTAGACAAAAACTCTTTTTACTGACAAATGTCGATTCCGAGTAAGAATTGCCTATTTTTTCTTCGTGATGTTGAAAAGCACTTTTTTAAATAGTCTAGATATGATATCTCTTAGAAATGCCTAAAGGGATATTCTGGGTTGCATTTTTAAAACATGTATACTATGAGCGGAAAATCAGGCTGATTTAAAAAAAATAATGTCGTGCATATGAGCTTTAGGTATTACATTTTTTTTTTTTTTTTTTTTTTTTTTTTTACATGTTTAGACTCTTTGAACAAGTTTTGAAGTTGGCCTATATGTGAAAGGGTGCCTTCTCAAAAATACTGAGCATAGGTCTCTATCGTCCCCTAGAATACAAAAAATAAACAAAAATTTTAAATTGTGCAACATCAAAAAATCATTTCCTAGTGAAATAAACTTTTTAAGCTTTCTCTGAAAAAAAAATTGTTAAACATAGAATGTATTTACTTCTTCTTGACACTCAGTGCAGTTTTTAGACGCCAGAGGCCAACAGAACTTCGTTTACTCCTCCCCCATCCGTATATATTCAAGGCTTCTCTGTTTACCCTATCCCAAGAAGTTCTAGGTCCTTAAGATCCTTTTTTACGGCGTCTTTGCTCTCCATTCAAGGACACTTTGCTCTAAATTTTTATTTATAAATTTTATTTATATTTAATTTGACGCTAAATTGATGAGGGTAAAGGACGTTCTTTGGTGATCTGCCGTCCTTCATCATTAAAACGTTACTTAGCCATCTCAACCTTTCTGTCGCTATAGCCCTAGAAACTGTGATAAAAGTATATTTTTGTACAACTTGTGGTATAATATATTCTGTCAGTCAAACAGGTGTCAAAACTTTGCATAGACGATTCTTCTTGAAAATATCTAAAAAAAATCCTCCTCGATCTTCTAAAGTTCCCACATTTCGGAGCCATGTTTCAAACAGGCTAAATTGGCTACTTAGGTCTACTTTTGCAGTATTAGCAGAGTTTCTAATAAGTTTTCTTCTTCATTTAAATTCTCAAAGGTGTTTTCTATAGGGTGTTGGCTTGTGAGATGTGTCAAACAGGCTAAATTGGCTACTTAGGTCTACTTTTGCAGTATTAGCAGAGTTTCTAATAAGTTTTCTTCTTCATTAAAATTCTCAAAGATGTTCTCTATAAGGTGTTGGCTTGTGAGATGTTTCAAATAGGCTAAATTGGCTACTTAGGTCTACTTTTGCAGTATTAGCAGAGTTTTTAATAAGTTTATTTATTCATTTAAATTCTCAAGTGTGTTTTCTATAGGGTTTTGGCTTGTGAAATGTTTCAAACAGGCTAAATTGGCTACTTAGGTCTACTTTTGCTGTACCAGCAGAGTTTCTAATAAGTTTTCTTATTCATTTAAATTCTCAAAGGTGTTTTCTATAGGGTGTTGGCTTGTGCGATGATTTAAACAGGCTAAATTGGCTACTTAGGTCTACTTTTGCAGTATTAGCAGAGTTTCTAATAAGTTTTCTTCTTCATTTAAATTCTCAAAGGTGTTCTCTATAGGGTGTTAGCTTGTGAGATGTTTCAAACAGGCTAAATTGGCTACTTAGGTCCACTTTTGCAGTATTGGCAGAGTTTCTAATAAGTTTTCTTATTCATTTAAATTCTCAAAGGTGTTTTCTATAGGGTTTTGGCTTGTGAGATGTTTCAAACAGGCTAAATTGGCTACTTAGGTCTACTTTTGCAGTACCAGCAGAGTTTCTAATAAGTTTTCTTATTCATTTAAATTCTCAATGGTGTTTTCTATAGGGTGTTGGCTTGTGAAATGTTTCAAACAGGCTAAATTGGCTACTTAGGTCTACTTTTACGGTACTAGCAGGGTTTCTAATAAGTTTCCTTCTTAATTTAAATTTTCAAAGGTGTTTTCTATGAGGTGTGGCTTGTGAGGTGTTGCAATCAGGCCAAATGGGCTATTTATTAGTTAACATGCTAGGTTTTGGTAGAGGACAATAGAGCTTTTTTGTGTTTTCTTTATTTTAGGGTATAAATTAAAAGGAAAGCTGTACTTTATTACAATTATTAATTAGTTGCAATAGTTAGTTAATTATTAGTTTGCATGCTAGGTTTTAGCAGAGGACAATAGAGCTTGTATATGTTACTTTTGTCCTTTACTTTATAGTCTAAATTAAAGTAAAGTTGCAATTTACTGCAACTATTTATTAGTTGCATTAGTTAGTTAACTATTAGATAATCATGCTAGGTTTTAGCAGAGGACAACAGATAGGGGAATGCCCTACAGATAGGTAGAGTTGCTCCATAGGAGGCTTAGACCAAGTAGGACCTTGTCCCAGTGGGGTCCATAATAGAAATTGGGAAACCCTCTCCTGGGGGTCATAATTACAGGTGGAGGAGGAAGAAGGCCCCTTAAATGTACACTCAACAGGGCCCACTGCCGTGCTCACACGTCAGATGAGTTACAAACCTTCTCCCAGTAATGGGTTAAATTGCATGGTGAAACAGAACACCATCGTGGGAGGATCCCTTATAGGAGGACAACTGCGGCAGGGTGTAAGATCCAGATTTATGGACAAAGCCCTTTGTAAAGGGCTGCCTCGACCTTTTTGGGGTACCTGCAAGACTGGGAAACTTGCGGTCAATTTTTCCCACTTGAGGAGGGGCGCCCCTCGAGGAAATTATAGCCTAGTAAACAACACAGCACTCTTACGGGATTCTGATTATTGGATATTTTTCTGGGCTTGGTTTGTTTTGATGGGCGTTTTTGGGCTGAAAACCTCTTCCTAGCTGGTTTATCTACTATGGGCTGCCTCCCCGTAGTAGCATAATATTTGTAGGCATGCATATATAGTGAGTCGGAGGTAATAGGCTTGGGACTGTCTGTGCAGGATTTCGACTCTTGTTGATAGAAGAGCATCGCCAAGTGCTGAAAACCATGTTGTGACCAAGATGGGCCTAGGATTGCACAAAGCCTCCAATAAACAATCAAGAGAGATAAAACTCTAAAAAAGAAAACTTCAAACGAGACGACGGCCAGTAGAATTAAAAGACTAAAACAACGCGGATATTTCGCCTGTAAAAAAACAAGGCGTCTTCAGCACAAGATAGGAAATTAAAAGAAAACTAATCTAAAAACAAATAAAAACCACCACCAAATATAATAAATACAATTGTCGCTACTTATCCACATAGGGAAAAGCAGCTATGCGAGTTACTTCAATGAGAATCAAAGAGCTTAAGAACTTTCATTCGACAAAGCCTCCAACTTACAAGAGGTCCTAGTGACTTCTTGCTGTCCAGTTCCAAGCCGGCTTAAGCGCTTCGGTGTAGACTTGAGAAGATATGTTGGTCCCCATCCTGCACTGGTATCCGGGATCACTGCTTTTCTTGAGGCCAAAATAATTTCAAAGATTTAAAGAGCATGAAAATTGGAACTTGGAATGTTACGACGTTAAAAAATGACTATCGCATCGACATTTTGACTGACGAATTCAGACGGTTTGAACTGGATTTATTAGGAATTTCAGAAACTCATATCCCAGGGGTAGGAAGCATGAAATTAGGTGACATAGAATTTGTTTACTCAGGCAGGAAGGATGGGGTACATAGACAGGGAGTAGGGCTCATGATGAATAAGGAAGCTGCTAAGTCTTGTTTAGGCTGGGAAGGTATTAATAATAGAATACTAATTGCTCATTTTATGACTAAAAAGTTTAGGGTATCAGTTATAGTAGTATATGCCCCCATTGAACCAACTGATGGAGATACTAGTGACTCCGATGAATTTTACTTACAGTTACAGGAGCAAATAGACAGGGTACCAGGTAGAAATATGGTGTTTTTGCTAGGAGATTATAATGCCCAGGTTGGTAGAAATAGGGATAGATGGAATCCTAGCCTAGGTAAATTTGGTGTAGGAAAAGAAAACAGTAATGGCTATAGGCTTTTGCAATTTTGTAGGTATAACAACCTAGTTATAACCAATACGGTGTTTGGTTACAAAATGGTCCATAAGTTGACATGGTATTCACGTGATGGTAAGACAGCAAACCTTATTGATTATGTTATTGTAAACAGAAGACTAGCAGGATCAATACAAGATACTAGGGTGTATAGGAGTGCCGTTATTGATGTTAAAAGTAAAGGTCACCATTTAGTAGTGTCTAAGGTTAATTTAAAGCTGAAATTTCGGAAGAGTAACTCCCTCCCGGAAAGATATGATGCTGGTAGACTTCAGGAAGAAAATTTGAGAAAGAAATTCGAGGAACGGTTGAGTACTAAATTTGAGAGTTTAAAATTTGACAATGTGGAAGATGGATGGAATAATTTCCGAAAAACAATTTGTGAAGTTGCTGATGGTGTCCTAGGGAAGAGTGCTAACACTGCAACTAGGAATATTAGTGAAAATGCTTTAGGTTTAATAGAGAGTAGAAGGGGTTTGTATAAGAATTGTCTGAGTGATAGGTCGTATGAAAACAAAAGGAATGTAAAGAAAGTGGAGAAAGCATTAAAATATGAACTAAGGAGATGTGAAATGGAGGCGATGGATAAAATTGCTGAGGATCTGGAAGATGCGGCTAGACGGCATAATAGTAAAATATTATACTGGCATGTTAATAAATTGAAAGGGAGTAGCCAATCCGGACTAGTCCCGGTTAAAGATAGAAATGGGGCCACAATTAGTGATAAGGAAAAAGTTAAAGAAAGATGGGTGGAACATTTTGAGAATGTGCTAAACCGAGATACAGTTGCAGGAAAAGATATAGATGAAAATGAAAAAGTTTGTGATACCTTGGATGTGAAGGAAGATTTGTTTAGTGAGGAAGAATTAGCGACAGTACTAAAAGGATTAAAAAATAATAAGGCCTCGGGTGCTGATAGTATGATTAATGAGTTTCTTAAATATGGTGGCTCTGAGGTTAGGAATAAGCTACTGAAGATTATGAACATGATTTTTAAAAAAGGGGAAGTACCCAATGATTTTAGGAAAACCTTAATTAAACCACTGTATAAGAAAGGTGACAAGAGTGAATGTCGTAGTTATCGAGGCATTAGTCTGGTCTCTGTAGGTAGCAAATTACTGAGTAATATGATACTTATTAGACTGAGAAATGCTGTAGACAAAGTCTTAAGGGAAGAACAATGCGGTTTTAGAAAAGGTAGAGGATGTGTCGACCATGTTTTCACTCTTAGGTTAATAATTGAGAAGTCCCTTCGTTGTCAAACACCTTTGGTCCTCAGTTTTATCGATTATGAGCAAGCTTTCGATTCTGTTGATAGAACAGCGTTAACAAAGGTCTTATCGTTATATGGTATACCAGAAAAATACATTAAAGTGATTTGCGCTATGTACGAGAATAATACTGCTGCGGTTAAGGTAGGAAATGAAGTTAGCAACTGGTTTTGTATTAAATCAGGAGTTAAGCAGGGTTGTGTTCTATCCCCCTTTATATGGATCATTTTGATGGACTTCGTCTTAAGGAGCACAGGAAAGGCAATTGGAGACCATGGAATCTAATGGGGAGGAAGAACGCTCCTGGACTTAGATTATGCTGATGATTTAAGCATATTAGATGAAAGTGTGAGCAAAATGAATGAAGTTTTAGAGGTTTTACGAGTGCAGGGTGCTAAAATAGGCTTGAAAATTAATGATAAGAAGACTAAGTCACTAAGGCTAGGAATAAGTGAAGATGAACAGGTGACATTAGGTAACGAAAAGATTGATCAGGTTGTGAGCTTCAGTTACCTTGGTAGTATTATTAGTAAAGATGGTGGGAGCAGTGAAGATGTTAAAAGTAGAATAGCTAAGGCTCAGGGTGTTTTTTCACAGTTAAAAAAAGTTTGGAAGTATAGAAAGATAAGTCTACAAACCAAGATTAGAATATTGGAAGCTACAGTGATGACAGTGGTCAAATATGGCTCTGAAGCATGGACACTCCGAAAAGCAGATGAAAATTTACTTGATGTTTTCCAGAGAAATTGCCTACGGATTGTTCTGGGTACCCGGCTGACTGACCGTATTTCAAACAGTAGGTTGTACGAAAAGTGTGGTTCAATCCCGCTTTCTGGGGCTATAATGAAAGAAAGGTTGAGATGGCTAGGCCACGTTCTACGGATGAAGGATGACAGATTACCGAAGATTGTCCTTTTTGGCGAACTGTCTGGGGCTACACGGAAAGCAGGTCGTCCTTGTCTGGGTTGGGAGGATGTCATAAATAAAGATTTAAAGGAAATGGGAACTTCCTGGGAGGGTGTAAAGGGGTAGGCTTTAAATAGATTAGGGTGGAGGAGGAGCGTGCGTAGCTGTGTTGGCCTCGGGCGGTTTGGTGCCGCAGTGAGTTATTAGTAGTAGTAGTAGTAGTAGTATTTTTATTTCAGATGCTGTTTAGTGCATTTCTATGCTATATTTCAGTTTATTGGCATCTAATAAACTAAAGAATAAGGAAGGACAGAGCACGTTAGCAGATATAGACCAAAAGGTGTTCCACAAAGTTTAAATCTAACCTATTGGAGCCATAAAACCATTATTATGCAAGGGGGGACCAGGTAACAGGTGCCGAAAATTCTTACTCACCCTGCTGGTATATTCCTTAATTTTTTCTGCAAAAAATAATTGACAGATAAAAAAAAAAATTCCTTGTCTCGCATTTCTACGAATTTTCAGTCCTAATGAAGTCGAATGGTTAATCTCTGAAGCTTGGAAGCTAATAGCTCGAAATCAAGTTACTAAAACAGTTGAATTCCAAACTTTCTGTCGTCTCTCTTACGTCAAAAGGTCATATTCACACTTCTTAGATAGTTGCAAAAAAAAAAAAAATATTGCTCAGCTTTGTCGAAGACAGGATTAACAGGACCGGGAAGATCAAAGTTTTATTGAATGTTCAATTGGTCTACAGATCCTACCTTTGAATGCACCTTAGCAAACTTTTTTTGGCAATTATTTCATAAATTTGAAAATGTCAGATTGGACTTTACAAGCCAAACAGTGACGATATTGTACACTTCCTTGTCACACACAAGTAAACTTTGTATATGTTGATATCTTTGTATTTTTATTTCTAGATTCTTCTTATATAACGATTATAATAAACTTTGTTCTCTTTGTAGAGTAATATTCAAGAAAGTTGTTTTCATAGCTCTGGTAGCTTTCCTGCTTCTGAAATAAGTCAGTTGAATAACGCTGTTCAGTTTGATAGTGAAAATACAGTTAGATGTGCCCAAGGACAAGAATTTGAAATGGTGAATGGGTACGAAATTTTTCAGGATTTTTTTTCTTCTTTTTTTAATTTATTTGCATGGAATGTTACATAGTTAGGGATAAAACATTAAAAATTATAAGTACTACTAGTATGCCCATCAAGTGTTTTCGACTATCTTAAAAATAGGAAATTCAAGGGGAGTTCCCCGTGGGAAAAGTCTTCCTCCAGAGTTTTCACGCCTACCGAAAATCTTGAAATTTAAAAACCAATTTTCCAGTCATAGAAAACACCTGGAAAAAGCAAAAAAATAAATAAAAATATCCTGGAATATAGTCTTCCTTCCTTGTGAATGAACGCAAACGGGTTAAAGATTTAACAAATGAATTTTTTTAAACATATTTTAACAATAGTAATCGTTTAGAATTTTTATTTTATAAAAATATAGTTTTATACAAATTTTTATTTCTAAAAAAATACCTTTATTTCATAAAAATTAAACACAGATCTACTGTGAGAGATTGAACCTTTCAACTGATACCGTTACGTGAAATAGCAGTGTAAGAACTAAAGAAGAAATTAACTTCTGTGTTAGTTGTGTTAAATTTCTAGTAAGGAAAGTTGATGGGATTGTTAAAGATGACAATTCCTTCAGAAGTATAATACTGATAATAGGATATGTATACAATATCATATCTATTCTAAAATATATCCCGATATTATAACACTATCGGCATTTTGCCAAGACTTTGTTGTAATGACTTATTTCATGACGGACTAGCAGCAGAAAATGTCATGAAAAAGTCCTGGAACATTATTTCAAGAAAAGTGTAGGAACCCTGCTCTTGCAGAAAACCTCTTTAAGTAAAATTCCCAGCTGATAGTTGTTTTCGGGAAATTCTCCCCCGTGGAAACTGCCCTCTTCACTGCGAACAATTCCCCCCCGCGCATTAATAATGATCGTAATTCTAAATTTGAATATATTTATAAATAATTTCCATGGAAAATTTCCACTACGGACAACTATTCTCCTGGAAATCCCCCCACACTTCTCCTGTATTCCATATATTGAAAACCACGATAATGCATCACGATACCACGATAATCGAACACACGAACATAAACTTTTTGCAAACTCCGTGCTTTCCACGAGAGACTTTAACTCAAACTCAATAAAATTGTTCCTTTAGGATATTTTTATTAATTACTCGTTTAATTAATTTTAATTAAATATGCAAAATTGGAAAGAAATATGCAAATCGGATTCCTTTTAATATTGAAAATTTACTCCCATCTGGAAAATTTTTCTCACATACAGAATAACGATGATGTTTTTAAATTTCAAAAGTATTGCTGGTGACCAAATTCAGAGAGTTTACTGACAAAGCTATTTTATAATCCTGTATGGGTGTTAGCCGACAGAATTCTTGGTTGACTAATCCGTTTATTGAATGATCATGTAACATGAATAAGATGACCAGAAAAAAACTAGCAATTCCTTGTGTTGGATGGTGCCTATTTTAAGTCATTGAATTGATACTTAATTGTAAATAGAGTCAAATTAGAAGTTGAAGATGACCTATTTTGCACAAAAAAGAAATTTGAGGAAAGTAAACAAGAGACAGGAGATGAAAAAAGAAATAGGATTTACAAATTCAGTCTGCGATAATCGAAAGTAATATCATGGGAAAATTACAATTTTTCGCTAGGACAAAAGAGATTTGGAAAAAATCAGGAATAACCTGAAAATAGAATGGAATGGATAGAGTTGAGTAGAAATAGAATTGAATTATTTTCACTATATTCACTAGATTAGTTTAAGGTGTTACGTTGAAAATACGTCGAATATATGGGGAAATGAGACCATCCAAGTAAACAACTATAAACTCAACATTTCGTTTGCAATTAGAAGACACGGAAAGCTTTGCCACTTTCATTGGAAATTAGTTTTACTTTTCGGGAAGATTAAAGAAGCAAATATACCTCAATTTTCAGACACAAATTCAGACTTTGAATGAACTTAGTTAGTGAACTGTCTCAGAAAATAATCTAGTGAATAATCCGGAAGCTCATTATTTTGTGAATAACCGAAAAAGCTATTAATTTTTTATGTATAAAGTACTAGTTTCATTTATAATATTTTAGTAATTTTAATAATGACGGTCGCTGCATATGTGATCGAAATATCTGGACTTTTGTACCCGTTTTTTCACTGTCTAAGTAAATGGATTTATCCCTATTTGAAAATTTAGTTGTTCGCGATAGCACGGCAGTATGGTCTAAGAAAAGAATACCTAGTTTTAAAACTTCTTTTTTGGAAAGTCCTTTTAATTAATATTTAATGGAAGCTGGAGGACAGTTTATATTTTTTGCAGTTTATTTCGATAAAAAAAGAACAATTAGTGAAGATGCAAGTATTTTTCTAAATCTAGGAGAAAGGAGGGGGGTTTAGGTGGTAATGCTCACTCCCTTCCCCTCTGGATGCTCTCGTTTTATACAAAACCGGCTAATGGGAGGTTTTAGAAAAAAACACGCGTTTTAACATTTACATTACCCCGAGCACCATCTTGCTGTCAGTGAGAAATCTGTGTCTTTTTTTTGAAAGTTTTGTTGTCTCATGCTAATACGATGGAAGAGTTAAAATTTCTGCCTTCTTGTTTATAGTTTGCTTTTGAACCAACAAAATTCCAATCTTTATGAGAATATCCTCGTTGTGATAAAAAGTCAAGGTCTAGATTTTTTTTCTCATTTCCTGAAATCTGTTCATGGGTTCTACAACGTTTTTGATGAACTTCTATTAAATGCTGAGAGACTGTTTCGAAACCAAGAATTAGTTCTTATATTTTGTATCAACTTTTGGGCTGGAAAAAACACTCAGCTTTAATTTTTTTTTACAGGAAGTTGTATTTGAAACAGGCAGTTTCTTGCTTGTGTTTGTTTGTCTAAAGTCGGACAAGTTTTGTCCTTTGGACCTGAAAATATTTTGAAAATAAATTTTGACTCAGATTTCCTTGCAACTTGAAACTGTCTAATTATAGTATTGTAATAGACTAACCGGCTTTCATTCTTTGCGGTTGAATTTTGACAATTTTTTGCTCTGAGGCCTAAGAATTGCACAAATGGAAATACTGTTTACCAGAAGACAGATATCTAGGTCCCATAAGTCTAGAATTACTGAAAAAAAAAAAACAGTAAACATGCTTCTAGGCTCTTTTTGATTACATATTTCTTTGACATATCGGTTCAAAATGCTAACAAAATGCTATAATTGAAAAAAAGTTCATTCTTTGCGGTTTGAATATTGACAATTTTCGCTCTGAGGCCTGAGGATTGCACAAATGAAAATACTACTTACCATAAAATAGATGTCTGAGGCCCATATGCCTAGAATTACTAGAAAATAATAAACATGATTCTGGGCTTTTCTTGGTTACATCTTTCTTTGACATATCGGTTTTTTTCTGTTCATTTTTAGAATCTACTATTCAGGTATAAGTTTCTTTACTCAAATTAAATGGTTTTTGTCAGTTCGTTTATATTACATGATTCTCGGTAGTTTAGCCTTTATTGTAGCTCTCATTGATCCTTTTCTAGGTGTAATTCTACTTGTAATGAAAATCTACGAAAAGAATCAACCTCAACGTCATGTCTAAATCAGACTCTTCTGAAGAATATTTTAGATGCAATGGAAACAAAGCTTGAAGCTTTCCGCAGGACAATCAAGGCAGAATTGGGGGGACCTGATCATCCAGATTCGCTGCCAAAATGGTTTTTGGAATACTTGGAAGCAGTGAGTCTGAAATCCATTATTTTCTCTTCTTTTTTTCTATCATTGTTATGTTGTGTCTTTAGCTTTAAAAATTATTTTAAAGATTCACCGAAGAGTTTTTTAGGGTATGTTTTGTTCATCTAAACTACCATACTTGATATTATACGTCTCTGTTCTTCAAGTTGCTAACAGACTGGCTATTTGAGAAAAATACTATTTATAACCGTAATGCAAATTCATGAGGATTTTGTCTGGGACTCAAGTTCTTTGCCAATTATTTTACATAGTGGAATTTTCTGGAATTTTTCTAGGGTAAGATATGTTTATTCCAGATTAAATATTGGATCTTTTGAGAAACTTAGAGACAGTGTCTCAGGATATCAAATTGATATTAAAAAGAAAAACATTTAGGCTCCACGATTACTCTATAATTAAGGACGAGGCTATAAAATAATGCAGAACAAAAGCCTTGATATGATTATATTAGATTTAAGAATATCAGAAGTAGAAACCTATAATGTTTCTACAGTCACAGCAGAAAATGTAAGAAAGGTGGTAATATTTCGTTGTGTTTACAGGAAAATATGGAACAAAGACCTTTTCAGCAAAATAAAGAAGTTCATTTAAGTTCAAAAGATTCTATGCAAGTTTTGAACTTAGTCCTTCAAATCAAATTTTTAAAAGGAAATCAAATATCCCCTGAAATATTACAGATAAGTTCTTTTGATTACCCAAACGCACATTGTGTCTGGTAATCCAGTTCAATATTCCCTGAAAATTCCAACTTAATACCTTCAACCATTCCTAAAGATTTGCGGATACGCCCTGTGTCGGTATTAGTTGGTATTCAATAGGGCTAACTTTTCCTATTTTTATTTTTCAAGCTTTTTTAAGGAGCTCTGTTGGCTGTTTTCACACTGCATGTTTTAAAGTATCTTACAACCACAATTCGTTAATTACTACAACTATTATTATAATTACTTTAAGAACTACAAAAACTGAAGTTGTCAAACTGATCATCGAAAAATATGTGTCATTAGTATAACATATATATCTTCTCATTAAAGTCAGGTTGGCAAATAAGATATTTTATATACATCACTTACAACCCTAAAACCACAATTCACGACGTTGAGAATTTTCTTTATTGCCGATGAGGATAGGATGCGTGAGGATAGGATACAGCGTGCTCTTCTGGAGTCTCCCGGGAATGGGAGAAACTTGTAGACGTTGCTACTTTGTGCTGAAAAACTCGGTGTCTGTAACTGTAATGGCTTTCAGCAGCTTTTTCACCGTACAACTTAGAAAGTGCAGCATCTCCCGCTGCTTTAGTCTTCTGTCTTGAAGCATCAATTGGAGAAAACCATGAAGCATTCCTCCTAAACTGATCGTTATCTCTCAGCTGTTTAGGCGAAATCCCTTTGCTAAGTTCATGTGGACGAGAATTTTTGTCGTAGCCAAGAATTGCATGAGGAAAAGGAAGCAGTTTGCAGGATTCAATTCCGATCTTCTGAACAATGGCTTCGATGTCCCAAGTTGTACCTGAAGTGGTTGCCTTAGTCTCACTGTGCTGGTGGACCTTCTGGTGCTCAGAAATACAGAGATAAAGAAACTACGCCAGCATGTCAGTATCGTCACTGATAACTACAGTGTTCCAAGTGTTTAAACATTCAATCGCTGTTAGCACAATAGGCAAGTAAGCATCAGCTTTACCTTGGATGATTCTCAGACCTTTGCCTCATAAATAATCAGAAAGTCTATTGACGAAGCGGGCTTTATTCTTTTTACTTTGAAAAAATTCCTCTTTTTTCGGTGGCCAGTCTCATTTCATTATAGACAAAACTTCGATTCCAATGACATGGTTTTGCTTAAGGTGATATTTATCTTTTGTCGAAGCAGTAATGTCTTAGCCATTAAAGAAAATAATGGCGTCTGGATATTTGATCGGAATGTAGTTCCAGTGTCGGTCTAAGATCTTTGAATATGTTTTTTTCTTCACCTAGGGAGTCCTGTGAAGCACAGCGCCCCTGTCTTAAGACGTAGGTGCAAGTCAGACTAACTTTTCCCACAATAGTATCAATTTTTGAAAGCTGCTTGATAGCTTTTACTAGCTCTTGTCTGAAAGGCTTTCAGAACAAGCCAGAAACATCAAAAAGCGACGCAGGATAGGAGCGAAGTTCATATTTAAGACAAGATTCTTCATCCATATTCAATCTTTTTGATACAGTTATAAGACGCTGAAATAGCAATGAAGGATCTAAATGGTGGAATTCACCCCCATCTTTAGCTTTGTCCTCATAAGGACTGCTTGATCCTTCCGTTTGAACGAATGCTCCTTCAGCGATTTCCTACCATTCCGTCAAGAATCTTCTTCCTGAATTCCACTGCTTTGTCGGTGTTCACGTTTTCTGCAGCAGTCATGTCAGTACAATGGCTTCAAAGATTACCGATGGATCACCCTCGAAAGCAGACGACTGTTCAAAAAAGCCAATAACTATTTTCATGTCTTTGCAGTCCCTCTACTGCCTTAAAAAACCAGACTCTTTGTGTAGGTCCCTTGTTTGATATGAAATATTCGTCAATTATTTCATCAGGAGATTAACGTGAGCACAGGCTACGAAATATCTGTCAGATTTTTCATATGAAGATTAACTTGAGGACAGGCTGGACATCCCATTACCTACTGAAGTCTTTGTACATCCGTCATTCCTCTGTCTCTAGTCAATCCGGTTTCTGTTTTCAGACTTCTCATCAGCTCTTGTTGTATGACCAAATCTATAGATAAACCGGCCTACAATCTGTCCGATCTTCTCACAACGTGCAAGCCATTTCTGGAAAGGTGTTGGGCTTCTATGTTTAAGTCTGTTCGTGTGCTTTAGGTATATCCTTGCCGTCTTCATATAGCTGTTGTTACCAGCTGCTATGAGGTAAGGGGCATGTCGCAATGAAGTTTCCATTGGTCTCCACGTTCAGCTCTGATCAAATTTCGAAAAAATTTTATATAAGCTTCATCTCGGGCGTATGTGTTTGTGTGTATGTGAGGGGAGAGGGGGGGGGGCAAACGACTCAGGGATGGTCAAAATCCAGAAATGAGTTCATATTTGTGATGTATGTACCAGATTTTCCTATCGCCGACTTTTTAAATGCGTAAGTTAATTTTTTTAGTTATTATTTTGGAAGAAAAGACAAAAGAGATCAATTCGGTAGATTGGTAGATTTTGTTAGATTTTTTTATGTTCTAGAGGATATTTTTCCTTTTCGAATGATACCGAAATCAAAGCTTTTGCAATTTGTTTCCCCTAAAATTAATTTTTATTAACTCTACTACTATCTCCAGATAGTAAATTGTCCTGTATTTCATATAACATTCTGTTGCTGCTTTTGTTTGTTTTTGTTTGTTTGTTTTTTGTTTTTTTTGTTTTGTTTTTTACAGGAAAAACTAAAAGAAAATTTTGAAAGCCATGCAGAACAACAGGCTACAAAAATCCGCCTGCAAAACGCTTTGACTGAGCTTGAAACAACAAGAGCTGAAATGGTGAAAGTACAAAAGGAAAGCGTAAGAAACACTGCAATGGATTGGACAGCAATAACCAGCCTACGAAATGATTTAAACAGGGTACAGAATGAGCTGGCTCTTAAAAAGTACTTATTTGGTCTTTTTATGTATTTTAGTGACGGATTAGGTAGTGGAAAAGCCTTTAGCTATTTAAGAAAACAAGTACAGATACACATTTATATTGCTCTGAGACCTTAAGCGTAGTAAAAAAGAAAATTATGGTTTAATATGTTTTTTAGAGGAAATTGTTATGTTGATTAAAAAAACAAAACGAAGACGAAACGAAAACTAACTAAGAAATCACTCATCTTCGAGAGTTCGTTTCTGTATTACTGCAATTCCATTTTGTGTGGAAAGTAACTGAAAGTAAGGAGCAACATTAAAACTAAAAACGAACAGAAACTATTACGTATATGAGGGGGTTCGGCCCCTTGTCAATACCTTGCTCTTTAGGCTAAAGTTCGAATATTGTTCTAACTCTTTAAGAATGACCCCTGATTCACAAAGGCCGTTTAATTAAAATAGATAGCTCTTTTGAAAGCACTAAAAACTTTTCAGTTTTAAGTTTCATTTTTAAGTTTTAATGTTGCTCCTTGCTTTTAGTTGAAAAAACTTGTTTTTTTTACTTGATAAGCATCTACGTCTGAAAATAAAAATAGACTAATATAACTAGCATTAAAAAAAGAGACTCGTAAAGAAATAGTCTCGTCTTTCTCAGAATTCGCTTAAAAAAATCCAGTTTTAGAAGAGATGTTAAGAACGGTATTAAAACTTAAATTAAGCTGAAATTAAAATCAGTTAACACATCAAATTCAAGAAACAGAACTGACAATAAATACGAGCGAGGCTAACGACCCCTCAAACTCTTTACAGTTGATTGTCATTTGTTTGGTGCTGAATTAAAAACACCTTTCTAACGATTTTTTTGTTTTAAACTTGACAATGTAAGTTTCAAACTTCGAGGAATTTCTTTTTTATATTCTATTACATTTTAAGTTAGAAATGTGGTTTTATTGTGCTTATGGACAGCTAATTTTCAACAATGCCTTCTTCTTTTAAAAGCGTTACTTTAAAATGTATAGAAAATGAATTGAAGATTATTTAATTGCTTCGCCGGTTCAAAATATTACTGCAGTAAAAAAAACTGATTACTTCTAACATTCATATTTTTTTTTATTTTACTAAGGTATCCATTTTCTATACTTTTGAATATAATGAAATAAGAAGGAGAAGAACAAAGGACACGAGTGTTCTATTAAAATGAAAAATTAAAACAAAATAGAGTAAAGTAATAAAGTTAAATAAAATTAAAAGTCACGATATATTTTCTCTAAGAAATTGTTTTTCTTTCTGAGTAACTGATGTGAAATGTAAATGTAATAAATTGATTCGCAGATTCGGAATATCATTGTAGTAACCTACCGAGATTACTTCTATTATTGCCAATGTGCTGCGCTTTTAGCTTTATCAAGATGTCAATATTCCATACTTTTGAACACAAATGAAACAGAAGAAAAAGTAGTGACGACAATAGTGTCCTTTTAAAATAATTAAACTAAATTGAAAGTCATGAATTGTAGATTTCTGGAAACTTTCGTCTCTCCGGAAAACTGATGTAAAGTGAGGAATGGGCGAATCATTGACTCATTTGCAAATATAAATGTTGCTCCAAGAAACTAAAAAGATTGCTTCAAATATTAACAATGTGTTGCGTTCTTAGTTTTATAAAGATGTTAATTTTTCATTCTTTTGAATAAAAACGGAATCAGAAGAACCGCCATGGAAAAAGTGGGGCTGCAAAGTAGCAATGCTGCTCTGCAGTTTTCAATTTTGTTGGCAGATTTTGTCTGAAAATACAATTTTTACTTAAAAAAATACTTTTTGCTCAAAGAAAAGTTATCAAAATACAAGTTGTAATTCTAAAATGTCGGCAGCTCTTGGAATTCTGTGAAATTCTGCTTCTGGCAGTTTGGAACTTTGTTCATACCTGCTAAAGAAATAGTGCAGACAACAAACGTTAAGTTAAATTTGAAAGTCATGAACTATACGGTTAAGGAAATTCCCAGTTGATATTTCCTGAAAGCTTCAACTCAATAATCGTCACCATTCCTGAGATATTGCAGCTGCACCCATTAACAACTGGGATGCACATAGTGTCTTTAAGTTCAACATCCCCCTAACATTCTCTGAAAGTTTTAACATGATACCCTTCCCCAATTGTTCTTTAAATATTGAAGATACGCCGTTTTTACAACCTGGATGCATGAAGTGTTTTTTGATATTATTCAACATCCCCCTTACTACTGTTCCATGAAAGTTTTAACTTAATGCCCGTAGTAATTCCTATAAGCGATTAAAGCTTTTTATAGATGGGAAATTCGATAAAGCCATTCCATTCAGAAATAAAGAAAATGATTGTTTTAAACTTTTGTTGATGTTATTTTGTGTTTTGTTTTGACTCTAAAATACAGTCGAGATTTTGTTGGCTATAAAAAAAAACTTATCTTGTCTTACGCCCAGATACAGACTTTTGACAGCTTAGATGCATCTAATGTCTTTTGGTTTAGTGCAGTACCTCCCTCAAAATTCCCTGAAAATTTCACCTTAATAACCTTGGCCATTCGTGGAATATCGTAGACACTTCTGACAACATGCTTGCACTTTGCCGTTTCGATGAGCAGGATGCAGTTCAAATCTTTTGATTTAGTTCAATAGTTTTAGTTGAATTAATAGAAGTTGCAGAAGTATTTGCAGCTGCAGTAGTAGTAGCTGTACTACTAGTATTATTTTGTGTAGGAAATTGTAGCAATTGAAGTCAGACGTTGTTTTATATGTAGTTGCAAGTATTAGCAGTTGTAAGTAGTTACAGTTGCATTCTTCAGTTGTTGTAGTCACAGTAGTCACAGTCGAAAGTATTCATAGACGCAAATAGTCATGGACACAATTTGTTGTTGTCGCAAATAGTTGGATTCGCAAGCAGGGGTAGTCGCAAGTAGCGTTGGTTGTAGTCCCTGTTGCTAGTATCTAAAGTCACAAGTAGTTATAGTCGCGAACAGTTGCAGTCGCAAGTAGTTCCAGTTGCAGTCATAGTAGTTGTAAAAATAATGGTCCTGGAAATTTTAAGTTAAGACCTTCAGCCACTCTCAACAATAAAACCTTTATTGCTGATACAATATCTCACCATTGCTACCTTGAAAATCACTATACACATAGTGTTTTTTGATTTTGTTCAACACCCCCCCTTAAAATTTCGTGAAATTAGTCACAAGTAGGAGTAGTGGCAGTCATAGTTGCAAGTTGTCACAATTAATCACAGTTGCAGCTGTAGTAATAGTAGTAGTGGCTCTGAAAGTTTCAAGTTAATACCCTCTAGTCGTTTTTGAGATACTGCAGATCCCTATTGGTACCAATTACCCTATTGGTAATCTGGATGCACATAGTATATTTTGATTTCGTTCAATATCCCTCCCAATATTTCCTGAAGATACAAGGAGTTTTTTTTTGAAAATTGCAATCAGTGTTGGGGAGTGGCCGTCTAACCAAGTTGGGAAAAGACTGGCTGCTTGCTGGTCAATTTTGAACATTAAGCTGAATATGCTATAAAAGTTTTAGCTTGCAACCCTTAGCAATTTCTGATATTTTGATGATTCGCCCCTTTTACAAAAAGCATATACATAATAGGGTTTGATTTTTTTCAATATTCCCCTCGATATTTTCCGTTTATTGCTGAGACACCTTTATAATAAACTCGATGGACATAGTGTCTTTCGATTTAGTTTAGTATACCCCTCAACATTCCCCCAAGTCTCACCTTATTTACCTTGACATTCTCTGATGCACCCAGAACCATTTCCTCTTTTCCTAATGATAAAACCTGCATGTAAAGAATAGAAAATTGTATATTCTACAATCCTTGTCCTGGGGTTTGGGAGGTATTGCATCCTTGGATGCATACAAAATGGCTTTTTCAAAATTTTGATAAGTGTTGAGGAGAGGTGTGCCTAGAAACTGTAGGTGAGGGGAAGGGGGGGGGGTAGTTACCCTACAATCACTCTTTAACAAGGCCTGAAAGCTTCAACTTAATGTGCTTAGCTGTTCCATTGATATTGCTTATGTATTCTTTTGAAAATCAGCAGGTATATGGGGGTTTTAATTATGCTCGACATCCCTTTAAATAGTTCTTTAAAGATTTATTTTAGCATCCCTAGCCTTTTTGGAGACCCAGGATCAAACATACCCCCTTTTCCCGAAACGATTACCAAATTGAATAATTTACAATTCTTGCCCCAGGGCTGTGGTGGAAATGACATCCCCGGTTACATCCTTGTTCGATTTTTCGACTGTTTTGAACAGAGTGGCCTTTTTAAAATTTCGATAAGTGTCTTAGGACAGGGGCACCTAAAAAGGGTAAGGAAAGCTGGTTGTCATTCGATCACTCCTTAACATACCATGAAAGTTTCAACTTAATATCCTCAGCTGTTCTTTAGATATTGCTGATACACTTTTGAAAACCAGCGTGTACATGAGTATTTTTAATTGTGTTCTACATCCCTCTGAACAATCCCTTATTCTTCCAGCTCAACACCCTAAGCCTTTTTGGAGACCCATTGTCAAATTTTATGCAACAACTTCTTTCATAAGAAGTGGCCCTTGCACAAAAAAAATAATGCTTTGAAATTTTATGGCGCTTTACAATAAGCAACGTTAGAACGTTGCCTCTGAAAAAAAATTAAATAAAAAAACTAGTTTTTTCAACTGAAAGTAAGGATCGACATTAAAACTTAAAACGAACAGAAATTACTCCGTATATGAAATGGGTTGTCCCCTCCTCAACGCCTCGCTCTTTACGCTAAAGCTTTTAATTGTTTAAAAAGTAGAATTTTGGCAAAGAGTCAGACTTTAGCGTAAAAAGCGAGGGATTGCGGAGGGGACAACCCATTTCATATACGGAGTAATTTCTGTTCGTTTTAAGTTTTAATGTCGTTCCTTACTTTCAGTTAACAAAACTAGTTTTTTTATTTAATTTCTGAACGTTTTTGAATTAATGCATGTTTGATTTTGGCTCTCCGCACATAAATTATTGAAATGAAATTTGTATATTAATTTTTTTTTGGCCAAATGGCTTTCTCTTAGTTTTGATCAGACGATTTTGAGAAATAAGGGGTGGGGAACGAGGCCTAGTTGCCCGAGGCCTTTTGTTACTTAAAAAGGGTACTAGAACTTTTAATTTTTAACGAACGTTTTTATTAGTAAAAAATATGCGTAACTTAAGAATTAACTTAGGTAACAAACTTTTATATTCTTATATTTTTATTATGCGTACGAGGGGGTTTGTACCCTGGTTAATACCTCGCTCTTTACACTAAATCGTAATTTTTGTCCCAATTCTTCAAGAATGACCCCTGAATCAAAAAGGCCGTAGAATACATAGTTGAAATTACTAAAAATACTTTAGCATAAAGAGCGAGGTATTTATCGAGGTCTTTATGCTAAAGTATTTTTAGAACCCCTCATATGCGTAATAATCTTTGTTCGTTTTAAATTTCAATGCTATTTCCTACTTTCAATTGAAAAAACGTTTTCATGTTTTTTTTTTTCATTGTTTTTTATAGTAATGCTAGATAATCCTGCGCCCTTTTGATTGAATTTTTCTTCCCCCATGACATATTCCTCTAAGGAAAGATCCTCCCACATAGCCCCCTCCCATCAACCCCAGCCCCCAACCCAAAAAAATCCCCCTGAAAACGTCTGTACACTTCCTAATAACCATTACTATGTGTAAACACTGGTCAAAGTTTGTAACTTGCAGCCCCTCCCCCAGGGATTGTGGGGGAGTAAGTCATTCCCAAAGACATAGTTATTATGGTTTTCGATTATGCGGAACAAAATGACTATCTCAAAATTTTAATCTGTTGACTTTTGGAAAAAAATGAGCTTGGGAGGGGGCCTAGGTGCCCTCCAATTTTTTTGATCACTTAAAAAGAGCACTAGAACTTTTCATTTCCGTAAGAATGAGCCCTCTTGCGACACTGTAGGACCACTTTGTCAATACGATGACCCACAGGGAAAAGAAAAAAAAAAAAAAAAACAAACAAACAAATAAACACGCACCTGTGATTTGTCTTCTGGCAAAAAATACGAAATTCCACATTTTTTTAGATAGGAGCTTGAGATTTTTGATATAGAGTTCTCTGAGACGCCGAATGCGATGGTATGATTTTCGTTAAGATTCTATGACTTTTAGGGGATGTTTCCCCCTATTTTCCAAAATAAGGCAAATTTTCTCAGGTCAACTTTTGATGACAAAGACTAAATTAATTGAAACTTATATATTTAGAATCAGCGTGAAAATTTGATTCTTTAGATGTATCTTTTAGCATTAAAATGTTTTTAGTCTGTTTTTAGAGTTTCGTTTACTATTGAGCCGGGTTGCTCGCTACTACAGTTCATTACCACGAACTGTTTGAAAAACAATAAAAAACGGAAGATAATTCAAAAACGAAACAAATTTTAACAAGCTGACAATTACTTATGCAAAAGAAAAAAAAGTCCTCTCTAATAAAATAAAGATAAGGAAAAAAGGTCCTTTTTGAAAAACGGAAGAAAAAATTCTAGAGTCAGACATGAAGCAAATTATGATAGTGCGGTGGAAGAAAGGCAGTTTTGTTTTATCTTTTGTCATTTTGTCTTTTTCAAAACCTAACTTCATATCCTGTTTATTACAACTTATCTCATTCAATATAGCTTAATCCTATCAATTGAAATTTATTTCTGTCAGTGACAGCAAATAAAAATATTCTTCTTGAATGCAATTGGTTTTCATTGGCTGAAAACTATTTCCTTTGGAAGGGCGAGTTACCATTTGTGGAAAATTATTCTTTCATGAAAGAGAATGTTGTTTGTTAGCTGCCGATGATGATTACCAGTTTTCCTTGATCGAAATGAGCTATAATGTGGCTGGAGTCAACAGTTCCAAGATAGTTCGAAATCATTTGTATTATCCCAGTCAGATGTTATATTTCCTTTTCGTCCTACATTTCCTTTTTCGTCTCATGTTACTTATCTTGTTATGTCCACAGGTTACTAGATCTTAAGTTTCTTATGATTTTATTATTCTAGATTTTGTGGTTTTGTGATCCTAGGTGAGATCCATTAATCATTAGTCGTCTCCCATCTTTTGTATTAATATTTTTGGTATATGTAGTACTATATTACTTCAACTGTTGATATTTGCTACTTTTTCCTGGTTAACTAGTCAATTTCTTTTCAATTACATATCTGCGAATGTTAAAGTTTGTACAACAATCTTATCTTTTAGTTCCAAACATGCAGAAGAAATTTCTTCATTTAAGAAAAAAAATGCTGCCACAACTCATGCCTTAGAACAAAGTCAAACAGAGGCAAGTTCACTAAAGTCTTCATTAGAAAGCTCTTTAGCGAAGAATGACAGTGCTGTGGTTCAATTGGCAAAAGCTGAGGGTCGACTTGAAGTAGCCCTTGACCGGGAGAATTCTTTGAAACTAGAATTGAAGGAACACCAACTATCTGCATTGGTAAAAGAAAAAGATGACAGGTAGGATAACGGTAATGGGGCCAAGCGCTCTATAGATTTTCCTACACCATACCTTATAATATTCTATGGCATATAGATAGATAGATAGATATGTATGTATGTATATGTTTATTTCCCATCATATTGCCAAAAAAATACAAAACTCACGGAATAATACGAAAAAAACAAACAAAACAAAACAAACACACTTCCTAAAACGAAATCAAACTCAGCATTCATAACATGAAAAAACTATCGGAAAACACTTAGCAAAATGCTATTACTGCCCAGGCGTGTTATATAACGCTCATTTCACTTTTCTACTGCATGCTGTAGACTTGCTACTCCGTAACGTGTTGACAGAGTTGCATTACTGGTCCATAGAGGCAATCTAAGTATATATTTTGCATCTTTATAAAAACATTTCTTTATGTTGTTGACATCTGTCTGCGAGAATAGAGACCAAAACGGGGCAAGTGTAAGCAAATGGGGAACTACAAAAGCATTATATAAATAGCAGAAGCGACCAAACTTGAATTTCAGCGCTACCAACAGGCCATATGCCTTCCTGGTTTTATTCGCAAAAAAATCTTTAAGCAAGACCCGTGTCGATCGAAGATTTTTTCCAATTGGGACTCCAAGGTACGTAAGACGTTCTTGGTCTTGTATGACGTGCACACCAAGATATACAGCAACGGCGATATTCAGAGACATAAAAAATCGATAAGAATGCTCACTTTTAGGTTGTTTCGTAGCTCTGAAGGTCTCGTAATTGTTAATCATCTTCCGTCTCTTACTTTAAGATTCTCGGCAGATACCTGGTTTTACTACTTTAACTAATGATGTTTCCATGTTTTTGCTGCTGAACTTATCAATTTCTGTCCATTTGAACATTTCTGAATTCTAAAGATTGCAAAACGATCTTATCTTTCAGTTACAAACATGCTGAAGAAATTTCCTTACTTGAGGAAACAAACGCTGCCACAATTCTTGCGCTGGAACAAACTCAAACAGAAGCAAGTCAACTCAAGTCTTCATTAGAAAATTCTTTACTTAAAAATGAAAGTGATTTAATGCAATTGGCAAAAGCTGAGAGCCAACTCGAAGAAGCCCTAGGTAGAGAGAATATTTTGAAAATAGAATTGAAGAAATTACAAAATGAACTATGTGCAGTGACAGATGAAAAAGATAAAAGTAAGTAGGTTTGTTCTTAAATCACTGGAAATAACTGCGGAACAATTTTCCAAAGTAATTGGAGAAAGTAATACCATAACCATTAATTAATTTAAGTTAAAATAAAAAAAAAGGAAAAAAGAACCGAAATGAAAGAAATGTAGAAGTGGGTGAAAATTTACATGGGGATAAGATGTATATATAGTAACTGAAAGAAGATTGAAACGGAGATTAAAGTTTCAAAAGGATTAGATTGAGAAACTGGAAAACCAAAGCTGACCAGATGACGAAGAGAAAAAAAAATATCTGAAAACACTTGAAAAACATTCAAGACATTATTTTGATTAAGAGTGGATGAGAAAGAATTTAATATGAGATGGAACGCAAAGTGGCTGAATTTACAACTGCTAAGACTGATCTTTGAGCGACTTCGAATTGCAATTTAGGTTGGAACGTCATATACGATTTTTGATAGGGTTTAGATTACTATGAGTAAATCCAGCTAGTTGCCATGCATATTTTGTGCTGGAGGAACTCGGACTGTAAATAAACTAGTAGAAAAACAGGGTAGAAAAAAGAATCCCAAGGTGCTTTCACTAAACTGGCCTCATTTTTGTCTATTTTATAGACTGTTAAGTTTATTAATAAAAATAGAACTTAACAAAATGTGTTCATATATATATATATATATATATATATAATATATGATAAGCAGAGTCATTAACTAAATCTTCTAACATACCCATGAACATATAAAGGCAAGTTGTCTTGCCTTTATAATGTTTTATAAGCTTTTAATTGTTTTAAAAAGTAGAATTGTGGCAAAGAGTCAAACTTTAGCGTAAAGAGCGAGGGATTGTGGAGGGGACAACCCATTTCATATACAGAGTAATTTCTGTTCGTTTTAAGTTTTAATGTCGCTCCTTACTTTCAGTTAAAAAAACTAGTTTTTTTTATTTAATTTTTGAACGTTTTTGAATTAATGCATGTTTGATTTTGGCTCTCCGCACATAAATTATTAAAATGAAATTTGTATATTAATTCTTTTTTTGGCCAAATGGCTTTCTCTTAGTTTTGATTAGACGATTTTGAGAAATAAGCGATGGGGAAGGGGGCCTAGTTGCCCTCCAATTTTTCGGTTACTTAAAAGGCAACTAGAACTTTTTATTTTTAACGAACGTTTTTATTAGTAAAAAAATACGTAACTTAAGAATTAACTTACGTAACAAACTTTAGTATTCTTATATTTTTAGTATGTATACGAGGGGGTTTGTACCCTCGTTAATACCTCGCTCTTTACACTAAATCGTAAGTTTTGTCCCAATTCTCTAAGAATGACCCCTGAATCAGAAAGGCCGTAGAATAAATAGTTGAAATTACTAAAAATACTTGAGCATAAAGAGAAAGGTATTTATCTCCTCCTAAATACCTCGCTCTTTATGCTAAAGTATTTTTAGAACCCCTCATATGCGGAATTATCTCTGTTCGTTTTAAGTTTCAATGCTATTCCTTACTTTCAATTGAAAAAAGTGTTCATGTTTATTTTTTCATTGTTTTTTTTATAGTAATGCTAGAAAATCCTGCACCCTCTTCATTGAATTTTTCTTCCTCCATGACATATTCCTCCAAGGAAAGATCCTCCCACATAGCCCTCTCCCCTCAACCCCACCCCCAAAACCAAAAAAAAATCCCTCTGAAAATGTCTTTACACTTCCCAATAACCATTACTATATGTAAACACTGGTCAAAGTTTGTAACTTGCAGCCCCTCCCCCAGGGATTGTGGGGGAGTAAGTCATTCCCAAAGACACTGTTATTATGGTTTTCGACTATGCGGAACAAAATGGCTATCTCAAAATTTTGATCCGTTGACTTTGGGAAAAAATGAGCGTGGGAGGGGGCCTAGATGCCCTCCAACGTTTTGATCACTTAAAAAGGGCACTAGAACTTTTAATTTCAGACAGAATGAGCCCTCTTGCGATATTCTAGGACCACTTGATCGATACGATGACCCCTGGGAAAAAAAAAAAAACTAATAACGCACCCGTGATTTGTCTTCTGGCAAAAAATACGAAATTCCCCATTTTTGTAGATATGAGCTTGAAACTTTTGCTATAGGGTTCTCTGATACGCCGAATGCGATGGTGTAACTTTTGATGACAAAAACTAAATTTGATGAAATTTATATATTTAGAATCAACATGAAAATTTGATTCTTTTGATCTATCTTTTAGCATCAAAATTCTGTTTTTTAGAGTTTTGTTTACATTTTTCCCACCAAGTTTCATCCCGATCCCTCCACTCTAAGTGTTTTCCAAGTTTTAGGTTTCCCCCTCCCAACTCCCCCCCCAATGTCACCAGATTCGGTCGGGATTTAAAGTATGAGCTCTGATACACGATATCCTTCTAAGTATCAAATTTCATTGAGATCCGATTTCCTGTTCGTAAGTTAAAAATACCTCATTTTTTCTAATTTTTCAGAATTAACCCCCCCCCCCAACCACCCCAAAGAGAGCGGATCTGTTACGTTTATGTCAATCATGTATCTAGGACTTGTGCTTATTTTTCCCACCAAAATTCATCCCGATCCCTCCACTCTAAGTGTTTTCCGAGTTTTAGGTTTCCCCCTCCCAACTCCCCCCAATGTCACCAGATCTGGTCGGGATTTTAAATAAGAGCTCTGAGACACGATATCCTTCTAAATATCAAATTTCATTGAGATCTGATCACCTGTTCGTAAGTTAAAAATACCTCATTTTTTTTGTTTTTCATAATTACCCCCCCCCCCCCCCCCCCCAACTACCCCAAGAGAGCAGATCCGGTCCGGTTTTGTCAGTCACGTATCTTAGACAGGTTTTTATTCTTCCCATCCAGTTTCATCCTGATCTCACCGCTTTAAGTATTTTCTAAGATTTCGGGTTCCCCCCAACTGCCCCCCCCCCCCCAATTACGCTGGATCTGGTTGAGATTTAAAAAAAGAGATCTGAGTTACAAGGTCCTTCTAAATATGAAGTTTCATAATGATCCGATCTCTCCTTCGTAAGTAAAAAATACGTCATTTTTTCTAATTTTTCAGAATTAACCCCCCCCCCCCCCCCCAATAGAGCGAACCCGTTCCAATTATGTATATCACGTATCTAAGACTTCTACTTATTTTTCCCACCAAGTTTCATCTAGATCAATATTGAAATCACCGCACACAAATATAGGTAAGTTTCTACTTCTAGACGTATCCAACTGCTCTTCTAGTAACATAAAAAATTCATTAATATTACTCGACGGAGGTCTATAAACAATAACCAAATAAAACACCTTAGTTTCCTTGCTAACCTCTAATACCAAACACTCAAATACCATTTCTCTATTAACGCTTAAATTTTGTCTCTTTCTATAACTAGAAAGATCTTTCTGATGTAAGCACTCTGTCCACCATACTGACGAATTACCTATTTCTAATAAACTAGAATCATGATTCTGTAACAAAATTTCAGTTAGAGGTAATATTGGAATTCCAGAAAACATACATAATTCATTTAAATATGTTACACATATGATACACATGCTTTGCAGTCCCTAACAATTCAAATGGAAAATTGTAAGAGAGTCATTAGGCATAGATTCAGAAATATCACCGGGCTAATATAGCGTACTGTTTTTTTTTACTTTCTTCTACAACAAAATCATCAATTCATCTACTTTCATCTACTAACTAGAAATGAGCCAAATTAAGTGGACTGTTCTCAAGTGAACGCAATTTATCAAAATCTACAACCATATTCAAAATCGCTTAAATGATACTTGTCAAGTGAAAAAAATTTCTTTGTAACTAGCCAACAATATTCTACTCAGTGAATCCTGGGACGAATGCAAGTTAGAACAGCCTTTAGTAACTTACTTCAAAAAACGGAAATAATTATAACCGGAAGAATATAACGGAAAAATTTAAATATATAAGCTAAAATTTATCTCTGCAATATTGACCAAGGAAGTAATGAATTACAGACTAGCATTATTCTCAATATTTATTTACCAGATACCTACACAATACACACACACAGACACTAAAAGGGGAAAAAAAGAAAACGGAAATTATGTACTTTTCTTTCACTCCATTTGCTCTTTCGATAGGAATAACTGGTGGAACGGAGTTCGAAACCCAAAACGATATGCTTGATTAGTTCCGAATAGATATAGGTGCATCATCACTCAAATGAATGTTAATGTGATTAGCTACTGACTTGCCTTTCAGCCTTTTTCACTTCTTTTTAATATATCCAACGTAGCATCAGATGACCGAACATTCACCTTAAAGATTTTTTTTCCTTCTTTACCATCACAATAGAGAACTCCGGTACTTCAGGCATCTGCAAACCGGCCTTACAAATTTCTTAAAAATGATTTTAGCTTCATTTTGGCTTTCATACGGAACATTCCACACAATTAGGTTGCTATCATTGGATCTATATTCAAGTGGAATTAGGCGGTTTGATAAATTAGAGGTAGAATCTCTGAAAAAACGAGCCTCTTCTGAGACAACACAGAGATATTTCTTGAGCTCATCAAATTTCTTTTCACGCCAGTAACATCAGCATCAACACGATTAACTTTTTTGTTTAAACTTGTATCTCCAGATTCCACTGTTGAAATACAGCATTCCAAAGTTTTTAACGTACCCTCAACTGACTCTAAACCCTTCTTATTATCTTTTATAATTTCTAACATCTGAGTGAAATTATCAGCCCAAGATTTTAAAGATAACTCATCATTAGCTTTCGAAAAGACTGAATTTAAACCACTTGATGTATCCGAAATATCAAAATTGGAGCGGTTTGAGGCCCATCATCACCTGATGCATTTTCGTTTTTTTTTCTGCTTTTTTCTTTTCCCCATATTTATGCAAAAATATAAAAAATGATCTTACCGGAAAAAGGGTATCAGATTATTATCCAGTCCAGAGCCTACATTCAATGCATTAGTTCCCAATCAAGGGCACCGCTATTCAGCATATAGTATATGGTAATGGTAATTCTCTATGCTCGTGTGTGCGTCTGCTTTTACAATTCTAGCTCAGAAACATTAGAACATCTGTCTCCTAACCTTTTTCCTGTTTCCTTTTTTTTAATGTAGACAGCAATAAAATCATCAAATCAATCTTGTTCAGTCATATTACTACATTCATGCTGACTATTTCTCTCTTGAAGATTACACCGAAAATCAAACGCCAACAAAAAATATCGAGGAACTCAGAAACTATAGGCCAAGAAAATCCCAAGTATAGTCGCATCATAAACTATGGGTCAAAACAACCAAGTTTGGTCACATCAAAAATACTTCCATAATCATAAGTCTTTATTCAGGGACATAAAAAGGCTATTGATCCTTTTCTATTTTCCCTTGTTCATTCAGCTCGTTTCCCTACTCCGCTTTTCCATGCAAATTGTGAAACATGGGGAAGTTACTAATCTTGAACACTAATTCGTTTCATCACACTTTTTACGTAGGTACCCGGATTGTGCTGTTACCTGTTCAACGTCAAATTTATTGAGTATTACCAGTCAAACTAGTTCAATTCAAAGTAAAATATCCAATACGTTATTATCCTCTGACGCTAAATGATGTTTATAAGGGGGCGATTTAAACCCTTTCTTACAGAGAATGCCTTGTAGATACTCCGTATTGATGACCAAATTTATAATAAACTATGTCCAAAATAGGTATACTAGCCTGATTATGCAAGTTAGATAAATACTATAACAAGAAACCGGTTTTTCTCAGTGATAACTTTCTGTGTACAGATAGGTGTTCACGGAATAAATGCTATTTCAGAACTGCCTTCTTTATAACTTCTATATTGTCTTCTTGTCTGCTTTTGTAAGAAGGAAGTGGGTTCGTTATGTTTTTCTTTTTGTAGATCAGGAATTGGAGAAGGGCGGCTCTTATTTTAGTGATCTTGAGCTCTCGTTTTGGGAATGTAATGTCAAAGTGTAATTGAGCTGGCCTCTTGCCATTACGGGCAAATAGTCATTTTTTCTGGACACGATACTGCAGCATTTATATGGCAATAATATGTCTGGGAATGATTTTGGGAATTTGTTATTTTAAATATTGAGGACTTTTTTGTAAACCCACAATTGTAGTTTAGTTTAGTTCCCATGTCGCATGTTTCTTTAATAACCATAGTCGTCTTATTAAGGAATTAATCCCCACCTGTCTAATCTAGTCAACTTTCATTTTGAATGATCAATAGAGTAAGTAATATAGTTAATAAAGTAAGCTAATAGTGTAAGTTCCTCTCTGTTTACCTTTAATTTACTTTAATAAACTAAGATAATCTGAGATAATGAAGAATGAATGGGGACTTTAATTTCTCAATAAAACAGGCCTTTGCTCGGAACTTTCAGAAAACTTAGTCATGCTGGTTCGGATTGATGATTTATCTTTTTATGAATAACCAAAATTTGTCTAGGGGTGGCTTGGAATTAAGTTTGACATATAAATGTATTGGAGGTTTTAGGACACCCGACAACATTGGTAGGGACTGAAAATAGATGAAACTCTTTGGTGCTTTCATTTTTAGCTATAGTCATTGAATGATTTGGGGATATTTTTTATATATTCGTTGAAGTTTTCAGAAAAGTTACCGAACATGCCAAAAGTCATTAAGACCAAAGCAGTGGTGAGAAGAAAAGCTTCCTAATTTTGTTCCTAAAAGTCTCCATTAGCACTAATAAAGGCTAAGGAATCAAGTCGCTATAAGGGCTTAAAAGCTTATAGGTATTTTTGACAAATTAGTAGCTAAATCAGCAATAGAAAACTAGTAAATGAACTGAAAAAATAACGATATATGAGATCACTGTTGCTGTTTGAATTTGAGTACTTTCAATTTAATGCTAAACACTTTTGATAATATAGTATTTAATATTAAGATTAATGATATAAATATTTAGTATTTAAATAATGGATTTAAAGTTCTATATTTATGTAATTATAATTGTTATAACGACTATTAAAATTCAAAATTAAAGATAAATGCTTAATTTTAATTTAGTATTTAAATAGTTATTATTCAAATTTTGAAGTAATTTAATACCTATTTTAATTAAAAAATTGATGACTAAATATTTTAATTTAAATACTTGTTATGTTTCTTTTTTCATTCAGAAAATGAGTATCTGTTCTGCGCAAATTCAACTTGTTTTGGATTTAGAGATTTTATGCCTTGGAGTGACATCTTTAACCCGGAAAATGGCTACATTAAAGATGATTGTGTTATCCCTGAGGTAAGGCCATTTTTTTTTTACTTTAAAGTTTAATTTCAATATTGAACAAATTTTCTAAGTATGTTTCTGCAAGATTTTAACCTAAGTCAAGCCTTGGGCTGGAATTGAATTACCGCCACCTGATAAAAAATAGATATTATAATTCTGTCAAAAAGGGCATATTAAAGATTGGTATAACTATCTTAATTAGAAAATTAATTACTAAATATTATAATTTAAATGCTTGTTATTCTTCTTTTTATGGCACTTGGTATTAACCAAGTGACATATAGCAGTCGCCAATTCTGTCGGTCTGTCTGTCGGTCTGTCGGTCTGTCTGTCGGTCCCGGTTTTGCTACTTTAGGCTCTTCCAGGTAAGCTAGGACGATGAAATTTGGCAAGCGTATCAGGGACCGGACCAGATTAAATTAGAAATACTCTTCTTCCCGATTTGACCATCTGGGGGGGAGTGGGGGCCCGGTTAATTCGCAAAAAATAGAAAAAATGGAGTATTTTTAACTTATCAGCGGGTGATTGGATCTTAATGAAATTTGATGTTTGGGAATGATATTGTGTCTCAGAGCTCTTATTTTAAATTCCGACCGGATCTGATGACATTGGGGGGAGTTAGAGGGGGGAAACCTAAAGTCCTGGTTTTGGTACTTTAGGCACTTCCAGGTAAGCTAGGACGATGAAATTTGGCAAGCGTATCAGGGACCGGACCAGATTAAATTAGAAATAGTATTTTCACGATTTGACCATCTGGGGGGGGGGGGGGGGAGTGGGGGCCGGTTAATTCGGAAAAAATAGAAAAAATGAAGTATTTTTAACTTATGAACGGGTGATTGGATCTTAATGAAATGTGATGTTTGGAATGATATTGTTTCTCAGAGCTCTTATTTTAAATCCCGACTGGGTCTGATGACATTGGGGGGAGTTGGAGGGGGGGGAAACCTAAAATCTTGGAAAACACTTAGAGTGGAGGGATCGGGATGAAACATGGTGGGAAAAATAAGCACAAGTCCTAGATAGATGATTGACATAAACTGAAAAGATCCGCTCTCTTTTGGGTAGTTGGGGGGGGGGGGGGTGTATTTCTGAAAAATATAAAAAAATGAGGTATTTTTAACTTACGAACGGGTGATCAGATCTCAATGAAATTTGATATTTAGAAGGATATCGTGGCTCAGAGCTCTTATTTTAAACCCGACCGGATCTGGTGACATTGGGGGGGGGGGGGGAGTTGGGAGGGAGAAACCTAAAAATTGGAAAAACACTTAGAGTGGTGGGATCGGGATGAAACTTGGTGGAAAAAAAACACGAGTCCTAGATACATGATTGACATAACCAGAACGGATCCGCTCTCTTTGGGGTAGTTGGGGGGGGGGGTTAATTCTTAAAAATTAGAAAAAATTAGGTATTTTTAACTTACGAACGGGTGATTGGATCTCCATGAAATTTAATTTTTAGAAGGATATCGTGTCTCAAAGATCTTATTTTAAAATACTGACTGGATCTGGTGACATTGGGGGAAGTCTGGGGTGGGGAAACCTAAAATGATGGGAAACGCTTAGATTGGAGGGATTGGGATGAAACTTGGTTAGAAAAATAAGGAGAAGTCTTGCATACGGGATTTACACAACTGGAACGGATCCGCTCAATTGCGGGGGGGAGGGGGTAATTCTGAAAAATAAGAAAAATGATGTATTTTTAACTTACGAAGGAGTGATCGGATCTTCATGAAACTTCATATTTAGAAGGACCTCGTCCGATATCATATTTTAAATCTCCGATATCTTATTTTAAATCTCAACCGGATCAAGCGTAATTGGGGGGGGGGGGGCAGTTGGGGGGACTGGAAATCTTAGGAAATACTTAAAGCGGTGAGATCAGGATGAAACTGGATGGGAAGAATAGAAACCTGTCTAAGATACGTGACTGACATAACTGGACCGGATCTGCTCTCTTTGGTGGAATTGGGGGGGGGGGGTAATTTTGAAAATTGAGGTATTTGTAACTTACGGAAGGGTGACCAGATCTTAATGAAATTTGATATTTAGAAGGATCTTGTTCTTTAAAGCTCTAATTTCAAATTCCGACCAGATCCTGTGACATTCGGGGGAGTTGGAGGGGGGAACCGGAATTCTTGGAAAACATGAAAATTGGAGTATTTATATCTTACGGATAGATGATCGGATCGTAATGAAATTTGAATTTTAGAAGGAATTCATGTCTCAGAGCTCTTATTTCAAATCCCGACCAGATCTTTTGACATTGTGGGGATTTGGGGGGGGGGGGGAAATCTTGGAAAAACACTTGGAGTGTCGGAATCGGGATGAAGCTTGGTGGATAGAATAAACAAATGTCCTTGATACGTGATTGACAGAATCGTACTGGATTCGCTCTCTTTGGGGGAGTTGGGGGGAGGGGTTCAGTGATTTGGCGAGTTCGGTGCTTCTGGACGTGCTAGGGCGATGAAAATTGATAGGCGTGTCAGGGAGCTGCACAATTTGACTTGATAAAGTCGTTTTCTCAGATTCGACCATCTGGGGGGCAAAAGGGAGAGGAAAAATTAGAAAAAATTAGGTATTTATAACTTACGAGTGGGTGATCGGATCTTAATGAATTTTGATATTTAGAAGGACTTTGTGACTCAGAGCTCTTATTTTAAATCTTGACCGGCATTAAGCCTCTTATTTTCCTTTTTAAATCAATGTATTGATTCATAGAATTTTGTTATAGCTCATACCATATGATCTCTTGGCTCTTAACTCTTCTCGCCTCGTCACAAGTGTTGAGCTCTTAGCTCTTGTTATACTTTTCCAAGTGTATTCTTATTGCCTCCTATACAAATACAAGAAACATGCTAAAAAAATAAAAGCAATGCCGTTAGATTCTTTATTTTCTTCTAGGCGCATTTCCAGCATCATGGTTGCTTTCTGACAATGCACTCTACCCTCCATAGGGGTCTAAGGCAGAGCCCTGGAAACAATCAAATCCTTACTTTATAATATACAGCCTGTTCCTATTAATAAGCTGTCGATGTTTCCTTCCATTCTATTCTTGCATTTACCACAAATTTACAGATGAAGGGCTCAAAATTATTTTATTTTTGGCTATTTTACTCACAACCATTTTGGTTACTTTTCTCACAATGCACCTACCCCTAAGATGATCCCTGATATACCCATAGGATATACATACCACTAAAAGGAAAAACCAAAAACAATCGAATTCTTTTGTTAAAATATGTAGCATATTTCTGTAAATCAGATTATCATACTTCTTTCCATTTTTATCCACATTTTGAACTTACTTTTGAATAACATTTTTGACATTGACGTGAAAATTCTGTTGAAGTAGCTTAGACAGAATTGTTTTCTTGGGTCAAGAAAGTATTGTACCCATTTAACAAAGAGGACATGGTGCATCTTAAGATAATTAAATAAAAAAAAGTTTTTTCAATTGAAAGTAAGGAGCAACATTAAAACTTAAAGCAAACAGAAATTATTCTGTACATTGTAGGGGGGGGGGGGGCTGTCCCTTACTCAACCCTTCCTCTTTACACTAAAATCTTGAAGTTCTTTAAGAATACTTGATTAGACTTTCATAAATAATTGTGACAAAATTAAAACATTAGCGTAAACAGCAAGGGTTGAGGAAGGGACAGCCCCCCCCCTCAGATATGCAATAATTTATGCTTGTTTTAAGTTTTATTGTTACTCCTTGCTTTCGGTGAAAAAAAAATTTAATTTCTGAGTGTTTTTCAAGTAATGCTAGGGAATCCCCTTCCCTCCTCCCCTGAGTAAAATTTTTTCTTGAAAATCCTCCCAGAGACTTTTGTCCACGCAGGAAATACCTAAAAAAGTTGCAATATATTTCCCTATAAGAAATACTATGTGTAAACAATGGGCAAATTGCATATTTTACAACCCTTTCCCTGGGGACTATGGAGGTTACCCAATGGCATAGTTTCTGGACCTGTCAATTATTCTAAATCAAATGGCAATCTCAGAATTTTGATTTGATGTCTTTGGTAAAAAAATGGGTATGGAAGAAGGGTTGTTTGACCTCCAACCATTTTGGTTACTTAAGAAGGGTACTAGAAGTCATGATTTCCAATCAAATGAGTTCTCTCCTGATCTTCTAGGATCACTGGTTTAATATGACCACCCCTGTGTAAAAAATAAAACAAACAAACACACATTTGCAATCTTTTTTTGGCCAAAAATGCAAAATTTGACATTTTGTATATAGGAGCTTTGAACCTCTAGAGTTTTCGAAAATGGCGAATCTGGTGTTGTAATTTTCGCTAAAATTGCTTGACTTTTTGGAATTTTCTCACGCTTGTATTTTTTGATGTGTAACATTAAATTTAATGAGCTTTGGAATCAGCATAAAAATTCAACTCTTTTGATGCATCTATTGTTATCAAAGTTTTGTTTTTTTCAAGTTACAGTAACTATTGAGTTGAATTGCTCTTTACTTATAGTTTGTTACTGCAAACAGTTTGATAAAAAAAAATACATTATTTCAGACTATATATGGGGCCATTAGGGGTTGGGGTACATCAAGAAAAAAGCAACCATGATATTTTTGAAAAGAGAATGAAGTGAGGAATCAAATAGTGTTACTTTTATTTTATTAGCTCCTACTTTTATTTTTATAATGGTTCTCCAATTTAATCATTTGCTGCTTCGTTTGTTTGAGTGAACGAATTTTTTCTTTTATTTCTCAGTTGTTCGTTAATATCCGTCGATGGCAGTTCATATTTGTTTGGATTTTGTTCAAATTGCTGATATTGGCGAATAAATCACTTTATTTTTTGTTAGGTATTTGATTTTAATTCTTTTAATTTTTGGTCTTTTATTGAATTTTAATTAATTTTTGGTGGTTTTTTTTTTCATTGGTATTGTTTGCACTATCTGCGCTTGTTTAGCACATTAATATCTGGGTGAGGAATCAAATAGTGCTACTTTTATTTTATTAGCATGTTTTCTTTAAATTTGGGGACCACTAAGAGTATGCTGTAAACTATTACACTGCCTTCAAACTAGCAGCACAAAAACAGTTTTTTTCCTCCTAAAGGTGCAATTTAGGATGCCTCACAGACAGAGCAGAGTAGTTCGGCTTAGAGCTGTATAATCTGTTCCGCGTCCTGGCTTCTGAAGATTCTGAGGGGGGATTGAGCAATATCAAGGAAAAATGGAGGACAATCAAAGAAAATGTAAGATGCATCGGAAAGATTGCTTGGTGAAGAATATAAAAGCACAAAAATGGATTTTTGGGGCAGCTGCAAAATATGTGTCCTAATTCAATGAGTGCTGTTTCACTACCTTCTGATGGATAAATATAGAGTCCGCTATAAGTTTTCATGCTATTTTTTAGAGTAACATAACTCTTTTCTCCCATGAATGGATCAAGTATTTTTTATAAATTAATAAAGAAGAAGAAGTCATTATATTGGAAAACAGAGTCGAATGTATATTTGTCCATCAGGGGGGGGGGGATGAAATTCCCTTTTAGGTATGAAATAATTAAGTATTTGTAAATGTTATGAGGTAGTTTTCCGAATTTTCTCATCATTTTCTAATTAAGAACAAGGTTTGTTTTTATGTGTCTCTTCAAGAGCTGAAAATAAAATTTGTAAAGTAAGCAAATAGTATGTTTGGAAGGATGAAATACAAATCAAGAGGTGTGCTCACCTTTTGCCTGGTAACTGAGAAAAAATCTGGGTTTATCCTTTTACCCATTGTTTTTTACTGTTTGAGTTGTTACATCTCTTCATTACCCAGGCATTTTATTCTTTATGCACTTTATAGCATGATATTGTTGTCAATAAACGAGCCCAGTTTGACAAATATGTAGTTCGAACATGTGTAGAAAGTTTGAATGTCTATTCTTTAGACATAGAAACCCAGGTCATCTGGAACAGAAAAGTAAGAATATTAAATCCTTCCTCTTGTCCACAAATTAATGAAAACAAATTCCCTTTTAAACCACAAAAATCTTGTCACTGCCATCTTGTCACTTGTCACACTTCCATAATAAATTATTATGTCTCTTTACGAGGAGGTGCTAGGCTTGCTCCCCTGGTTTAACTTTTTTTGTTTACCACAAAGCACACTGCCATGATAAATTATTATATCTCTTTGCGAGGAGGTGCTAGGCTTGCTCCCCTGGTTTAACTTTTTTTGTTTACCACAAAGCACACTGCCATGATAAATTATTATATCTCTTTACGAGGAGGTGCTGGGCTTGCCCCCCTGGTTTAACTTTTTTGTTTACCACAAAACACAATGCTATAATAAATTATTATATCTCTTTGAGAAGAGACGCTAGGCTTGCTCCTCTTGTTTACTAACGTTTTTACTATTCACTTTACTTTGAAGGAGGGGCAAGGATTCTAGTTCACTGATTTTCTTTTCACAGGTAAAGCCTCTGGACTGACTTCACAGAGTGGCTGGTACAGGCTATAAACAGGGTGTCCTAAAATTCTGTATGGGTCACGCCACTGGTATGGGTATGGGTATGGGCGTGTGAAATGCTTGGCTATAAACGTGATTAAGGGGTTGCTAAAGGTTTTTGTCTGGTATTCAAAGTGATGCCCAAAGTGGAATTGAATGGTATAACTCTTCTGCTATTTTAGTATCTCCTTCAGACGAAACAATAGAACAAAACGATGTCCAAAGTTGGCACAGCAATTGTGCTTTCACTTTTACGCTCTCTGTTATATGACTATAATTGTTGTGCCCATATATACACAGGGATTTAAACATTTTCAAATGAATTTCTGGGTGATACTCTCTAAACCATGGCCTCTGCTGTACCTGACAGTGGCAGAGGCCATTTTTCATTAACCAGGGTTCCCATTCTTGTTTATTGTCTGTTATTTTATTGTTGTTTGTTTGTTGTCATTTTGTAACCAGACAAGCCTATAGATTACTCTGTTTTCTGTTTAAAATGAATAAAAATAAATTATGTCTACTTTGGGGTAATATATTTTAGTGGTGACATTCAAAGTATAACCTTGATGTAGGTTACATTTTAAGTCCCAATTATCAGTCACCATGATCAGTTAAGTCCCAATTCAGTGCAAACAAACAACGAAATTCAAGTTGTGGACTGACTTGGTATTGCAACAAAATAAGTCCTGACGTGATATAAAAACTATCATAGTTCTGATTCAGTGCAAAAAAAAAAAAAAAAAAAAAAAAAAAAAAAAAAAAAAAAAAAAAAAAAAAAAAAAAAAAAAAAACTGTGGTACTGTATAGACACAAGGTTAATTCCTGACTTGTGCAAAAGCAGGATAGTTCCAGGCAGCAGAATTTCAATATTGTCGGAGGAATGATCAAAGCCCTGGTTTCATGTACAAACAAGACAGTATCTGTGTAATTAAGAATGTCATTTTTTAGATTTTTCTTCAGTTTCCATTAAACTTATATATAATTGCCTTATGCTTGCTGTTTCTTGTCGAATATTTTCATCTTTTTTTAACATTGGAAAAATCAGCTTTTTTCACATATTATCACTTCTATATTTCATAAGATTATTGTACAGTTGTATCATGACATTTGTTAAAATTCAGGGTTTTAGAGTGCAAGCAGTAACTTGAATTTAGGATTGTCAATGAAAGTCAAGTTTATTTTTGATAGATAGTCTGTAATTCATCCCAGGGAATAACTAAGGTAGATGGGCATAGAGTAAGGATAATTAAAATTGTCTAAAAGTTCTGTGACTACTTTGAAGGCTATTATTATTAGATCGTTGTCTCATCGTCGCTCTGAGAAAGGTCAAATTTCCCAGCACTAATACAAAGCAAGTCACGTTTACGGATTCTCGTACAGGAAAACTTTCCATTGTTTATGTTTTTACATTTGCAGTGAACGGTAATACGACTTAGAGAAATTGCCCACTGTGACTATGAATTTGTCACAGAAATAACCCCAAAAGTGTCACTGAATGCCCATTCAAAATTTAAAGGATATAAAACTACGGATTCACTTTCTGTAGCCTGTAAAATGATTCCCTAATGATATACAAATCTAAGGATGTGGTATTTAACGCTTTTTTCTGTGGGTGGAAGGTTTTTCAACTTTTTTATGGCACTTGGTATTAACCAAGTGATATATAGCAATCGCCAATTCTGTCGGTCCCGGTTTTGCTACTTTAGGCACTTCCAGGTAAGCTAGGACGATGAAATTTGGCAAGCGTATCAGGGACCGGACCAGATTAAATTAGAAATAGTCGTTTTCCCGATTTGACCATCTGGGGGGGGGGGGAGTGGGGGGCCGGTTAATTCGGAAAAAATTGAAAAAATGAAGTATTTTTAACTTATGAGCGGGTGATTGGATCTTAATGAAATTTAATGTTTGGAATGATATTGTGTCTCAGAGCTCTTATTTTAAATCCCGACCGGATCTGATGACGTTGGAGGGGGGGGGGGAAACCTAAAGTCCCGGTTTTGCCACTTTAGGCACTTCCAGGTAAGCTAGGACGATGAAATTTAGCAAGCGTATCAGGGACCGGACCAGATTAAATTAGAAATAGTCGTTTTCCCGATTTGACCATCTGGGAGGGGGGGAGTGGGGGGTCGGTTAATTCGAAAAAATAGAAAAAATGAAGTATTTTTAACTTATGAGCGGGTGATTGGATCTTAATGAAATTTGATGTTTGGAATGATATTGTGTCTCAGAGTCCTTATTTTAAATCCCGACCGGATCTGATGACATTGGGGGGAGTTGGAGGGGGGGGGGGAAACCTAAAATCTTGGAAAATACTTAAAGTGGAGGGATCGGGATGAAACTTTATGGGAAAAATAATCACAAGTTCCAGATACATGAGTGACCTAATCAGAACGGATCCGCTCTCTTTGGGGTAGTTAGGGGGGTTGGTAATTCTGAAAAATTTGAAAAAATGAGGTATTTTTAACTTACGAATGGGTGATCGGATCTCAATGAAATTTGATGTTTAGAAGGATATCAGTTCTTAGAGCTCTTATTTTAAATCCCGACCAGATCTGGTGACGGGGGGGGGAGTTGGGAGGGGGAAACCTAAAACTTGGAAAACACTTAGAGTGAAAGGATCGGGATGAAACATGGTGGGAAAAATAAACAAAAGTCCTAGATAGATGATTGACATAAACGGAACGGATCCGCTCTCTTTGGGGTAGTTGGGGGGGGGGGGGTTATTTCTGAAAAAGTTGAAAAAATGAGGTATTTTTAACTTACGAACGGGTGATCGGATCTCAATGAAATTTGATATTTAGAAGATATCGTGGCTCAGAGCTCTTATTTTAAACCCGACCCAGTCTGGTTACATTGGGGGTGGGGGAGTTGGGAGGGAGAAACCTAAAACTTGGAAAACACTTAGAGTGGAGGGATCGGGATGAAACTTGGTGGGAAAAATAATCACGAGTCCTAGATACATGATTGACATAACCAGAACGGATCCGCTCTCTTTGGGGTTGTTGGGGGAGGGGTAAATTCTGAAAAATTAGAAAAAATGAGGTATTATTAACTTACGAACTGGTGATCGGATCTCAATGAAATTTGATATTTAGAAGGATATCGTGTCTCAAAGCAGTTATTTTAAATTCTGACCGGATCTGGTGACATTGGGGGAAGTTTGAGGCGGGGAAACCTAAAATGATGGAAAACGCTTAGATTGGAGGGATCGGAAGGAAACTTGGTTGGAAAAATAAGCAGAAGTCTTACATACATGATTTACATAATTGGAACGGATCTGCTCTATTGGGGGGGGGGGGGGTTGATTCTGAAAAATAAGAAAAAATGACGTATTTTTAACTGGAAGGAGTGATCAGATCTTAATGAAACTTCATATTTAGAAGGACCTCGTAACTCAGATCTCTTATTTTAAATCTCAACCGGATCAAGCGTAATTGGGGGGGGGGCAGTTGGGGGGACCGGAAATCTTAGAAAATACTTAAAGTGGTGAGATCAGGATGAAACTGGATGGGAAGAATAGAAACCTGTCTAAGATACGTGACTGACATAACTGGACCGGATCTGCTCTCTTTTTTGGAATTTGGGGGGGGGGGGTAATTTTGAAAATTGAGGTATTTGTAACTTACGAAAGGGTGACCAGATCTTAATTAAATTTGATATTTAGAAGGATCTTGTGCTTTAAAGTTCTAATTTCAAATTCTGACCAGATCCTGTGACATTCGGGGGAGTTGGAGGGGGAAACCGGAATTCTTGGAAAGCGTGAAAATTGGGGTATTTTTATCTTACGAATAGATGATCGGATCGTAATGAAATTTGATTTTTAGAAGGAATTCATGTCTCACAGCTCTTATTTCAAATCCCGACCAGATCTTTTGGCATTGGGGGGAGTTGGAGGGGGAAATCTTGGAAAAAACAATTGGAGTGGAGGAATCGGGATGAAGCTTGGTGGATAGAATAAACAAATGTCCTTAATACGTGATTGACCGAATCGTACTGGATTCGCTCTCTTTGGGGGAGGTGGGGGGAGGGGTTCAGTGATTTGGCGAGTTTGGTGCTTCTGGACGTGCTAGGACGATGAAAATTGGTAGGCGTGTCAGGGAGCTGCACAATTTGACTTGATAAAGTCGTTTTCCCAGATTCAACCGTCTGGGGGGCTAAAGGGAGAGGAAAATTTAGAAAAAATTAGGTATTTATAACTTACGAGTGGGTGATCGGATCTTAATGAATTTCTATATTTAGAAGGACATCGTGACTCAGAGCTCTTATTTTAAATCTTGACCGGCATCAAGCCTCTTATTTTCCTTTTTAAATCCATCTATTGATTCATAGAAATTTGTCAGAGCTCATACCATATGATCTCTTGGCTCTTAGCTCTTCTCGCCTCGTCACAAGTGCCATATGAGCTCTTAGCTCTTGTTTTTCCTATGGAATAAGTGCACTCGTGAGTTGTTCAGAGACCTAAAATGAGTTGGAATCTTTTCATAGGCTACTATTGTTCCTTTTCTTGCCACCTCTATCACTTCCTCTTTGTAATTCGATATATTTACGAGGTCAATCTTGACTTTTCTTGACAATTCCGCCATTTCACTAATAAGATTATATTTTAGAGCTGCTTTAACGAATGTCTTCTTTCACTATATGCTGTACTGACCTTCAAACTTTGATCACCCCTTCGTCTATGGCACTCGCTACCGTCTTTTAAGCTCACTGGTGAGTCAGCTGGGTCCTTGATTCCAAAAATTCTATCATACTGGTCAGAAACCACATACAATCGGCATAGATTTTCTGGGACCTGACTAAAAATCTTACTCATTAACCTTCTTGAAAAATTTGATAATGTTTCATTCCTTGATGAAGTCATAGTCCTTAAAGGTGCCACACAGTCCAGACTAAGCGAAAGCTTCAGATCGAAATCAAAAATTGGCAAAAAGCCAGTGGCAAAGCTAGAATTTAGGCAAGACAACACTTCTGTCAAGTTTATCAGCTCAGTCTTTTTTCCTGATTAATCTAAATCCGTCGGATTGAGCTTCAAATAATACTGGGGAATACTGGTGGAGCTCATGCTGAAGTACTTTTTTTTTTTATCATGCCAGTTGTTGACCCTGTATTTTTACCAACATTCAGCAGATCTTTTTTAGCTGCTTTTAGTTCTTTTGCAGGGTTGGCAATAGTACGTTTCACCTTTTGGGTAGGTTTCAAACAACTTTCGATGGTTTGAACCTTGGTCTTTAAGAAAGCACTAGAATTGCCTACTAGATTGTTATCTACTGCATCCTTTAAGTTGGCGCCTTGCAGGAACCTTGTCACAGGCAGCGTTGTAAACTTGAAAAAACTGTAAACAAAACTCTTGAGATAGTTTTTTCTGACCTTTCAAGTCATATTAAAGGGTCAAGCCCCCCTCTGAGGTACATATTTCTGGGTATAATCGTAATCAGCGGGTTTGATATGACTAGAAACTGCTTTCAGATTGCATGAAACGGATGTGTCATGGAGGTGTCTACTGGCGCCCAAACTACAATAAAAAGACAAAAAAAAACTTTCCAAAATGTTTAGGAGGTTAATACCTCTTGTTACCAAGCTAACTGCAGTTAAAAAATATACAACAGGGATTCATGCTAATCTGGATTAGGAGATAGGAGCAATATATTTCGACCTATGAGGGGAGGCACAAAATGTATTTTTCAAAATCTAAGGGGGGGGGGCGAATTTCTTGCTGAAATCTTTGATGAAAGTTTCTCATCATCAGTTTCTTTGATGAAAATGCAATAAAAGTATTTTCCAACAAAATTACCCATCAAAAGGTATTTTTCAAAATCAGGGAGGGGGTGGGTCGGCGAAAATGCCTTTTCCCCTCTCTCTCCTATTTGACGTCACTGAAAATGATTATATTATATGTCACATTCCATATGTTCCTTTATTCCTATACCTCTATTGGAATATACCTATATTCCAAAGGTAGTATTTTAGTCCTAGGCATTTCCAAATTTAGATCTGTGTCCCATTGTCAGACAAAGTATGTTTATTTTTCTTCTTTTCAGGTTAACCCTAGCCCTAGTCTTTTCTCTATAGCCCTTGGATCTTCTTTTAGGCCCAGGCATTTCCAAATTAAAATTTGTGTCCCATTTTCAAGTTCACTATGTATATTTTACATCTTTTCATATTAGCCCTAATCGATTTCAAATTAAAATTAATGTTTTATTGTTTGGTTCAGACAAAGTATGTTTATTTTTCTTCTTTTCAGATGGACACATTCACAAGTTTCTGGCAGTTTGTCATTGGTACCCTTATTGTATGCAATTTGACAGTAGTTTCTTGTGAATTTAGCCCCAAGGATGTAGTTTATGCTGTCAACTGTGGTGGGGACTATTTTAAGGATAGGCATGGGATTAATTATCAAAGTGATAAAAGCTCATCAGGAATTGCTTCAGACTTCGGAAAGCAATTTCTAGTGTTTGGAAGGGTATCACAATCAGACTCAGTTCTGTATCAGACTGAGAAATGGAATCATGATACATTTGGCTATGATCTCCCTCTTGATGGTGATGGGGATTATGTTCTGGTTTTGAAGTTTAGTGAAGTTTATTTCAACTCACCTGGAGCTAAGGTAAAAAGTAGTTTTACTTAATTTTGACATGTTTTCAGCAAGAGTAGCAAGTTATACTTGACAAGGGGTAAAATTTAAGACAGGGGGTAAATTCAAGGGGTAAAATAGAGATGCAGGATTGACACATAATTCTAAATTTTTAGCGGTGATAGAATGCATGAATAATAAACACTAAAACCATGGTTTGTTTGCATTATATCGAGGTATTTATGCGAATGCCATATCATAGTCGCACCTGTTGATAAAAAGTCAAGTTTTATGAATGTCGTCGTCTTTGTTGGTTTTAACTTCCCACTTGTATATTATAATCGAAAAATCAAAATGAAAAGAAATATTTTTTGAAAAGCTTGTATAAACAATAATTTCTTTCCAGCTATTCTCTGCTAATACACATTTTTGTAGACCTTCTTCATAGAATGCTGTCGCCTTTATTGTCAGCCATGTGATAACGTTTTCCTTCAGTTCTTTATTGCCATAAAAGTGATGAGAAGGGTGGCGATTCATTTTTATCGTAGATAGTCGAGGGGGGTGAAATTTGAATTGCTTGTGATGCCCCCTGAAATTAAGCGGCAATCGATGGAGCTTTGATGCCGTATGGCTCCATTGTCAAACGGCAATGGAGCCACGCTTTATTTGCAGCAAAAGCCAAACGCAAGCAAATCATCCCACCTCAAAGAGTCATGTGTGCAGTGTTTTGGGACAGACATTTTACTGATTGACTTTTCTGTCGCGCATGCAAAACGATCAATAAAGAAGTTTATTGTGAGACGCTTAAAAAGACTGCGCCGAATATAGAACAAGGACCAAGGAATGCTCACAAAGAGTATGGGTTTCATTCATGATAATGCCCAGCTCATACTGCAAATGCAACCAAAGAATTCCTACAGCAGGGTTCGGATGTTTTGACCATTCTCTGTTCAGCCCGATCTTGCTCATAGCGGGAATCATCTGTTTTTACGTTTGAAGTCTTTCATTGGTGGTCAGTACATCAACAGCAATGAAGAGCTGAAAGAAAATTTTACCACATGGTTAATAATGCAAATGGTAACACTACATTAAGAGGGTCTTGAAAAACTTGTACCACATCATTGTAAATGACTGGAAAATCGCGGGAGTTATGTCGGAAAATAGTGTTTTAATTTTAACAAAATAGGGTTTAAAAAAATAAGGTCGAAAAATAGGGTTTAAATTTTTTGCAAAGTAAATTTCCCTGTTTATTTTCTATTTTTTTATAATTAAAAAACGAAACTTAATTTCCGAACATACCTCATACTGTGTCATGAGATCTTTAGCAAGACAAGATTTTTGTTTCTGAAAAATGGCTATTAAAACCCAGTGGGCGAATCCGCACTTTAGAGTCAAAATTCGCGCACTTGACTTACTTTGAATTAGGGCTCCTGTTGTATGATATGTGGCGTTGGAGTGCAGGAACATTGCTTCTTTAAGTGGACTGCTCTGCAGAAATGAGAGGGGTCTCATCAACAGCAATGTCGGTCTTCCGCTTGGTCTGAGGTCTACCATTCGGGCGCAACCAATCATGATATGTGGAGTCAAATTCGTATAGGATTGCACGGGCTTTCAGTGGCATCAAAATGAGATACCCAAGCCCTCTAAGAATTTGCTGGGAAATTTGAGTTGAGAATGGAACTTGGTGAGCAAAGACAAAGAGCCTTTCATTACTCACAAAATTACCCCGTCTGAGCCTCTCGATTCGATAGAGTTGTTTCGTATGGCAGGCGTCTATCGTGCTCAAGATGTTGAATTTGTGGGACCATGTCTCAGCCACGTAAAGCATAACTGAGCCCAAGGATGAGTAATATATGTGCATCTTCATCACCTAGAAATGTGGAGTGGACTCGAAATGGCATTGAGTCTTCAGACGACAGAGGTAGCTTTCGCGATTCGGCTGCCTAGTTCCGCGTCCACGGAGCTATCCTTCGAAATTACGGAGCAAAGATAAGTGAAGTTAGTTACAACTTCTACATGGGCTCCACAAGCTGTAATTAATCCAGGGGGCCTAATTGGGTCTGACCATTAGACTGCCATTATTTTGGTTTTTTAGTCAATTTATGTTAATTCCGACTTTTGCACCTTCTTCCCGCAGGACAGTCACAACATCTATCAGCTGTTGTATTGAATCAGTAGCGAGCGCAAGGCTGTCTGTGAAGTTAACATCGGCCAGGACTCGATCTCTAAATTGGAGGGCAAAGGGCTATCGATCGGTTGTTGGAGTCATCACGGGCTCTATGAAGCAATTAAACAATTCTGGGGCGACAGCGCACCCTTGTCGCACACGAGTTTTGATCGTAAATGACGTGCCGCGCTTCCCATTCACTTGGATGTAGCTCTCGGTTCCCTTGTATAGGTCCTCAAGGAGTAGACAAAATTTGGCTGGCAATCCGGGGGAGGGGACTATAAGCCATAGGGATTTACGGTCGACCAAATCGAAGGCAGCCTTAAAGTCCACAAAGATTATATAAGCTTTCCTACTTAATTCTTTTGTCTTTTCCACCAACTGTCGCACTTTAAAAATCTGTTCAACGGTAGACCTCTTGGGCATAAACCCGGCCTGTTGGAAAAGCCACACACAAAAAAAGCAAATATAACAACAGTCAGGAAAGATTATCAAATTTGAAAAAGGTTATAAAAAAATGTCAGGATAAGTAAAACTTGCAAAATTAAAAGGGAATAAACCAATGAAAACACACAATTTAGTAAGAAAAATATAGAAAGAAAGGTCAAAATTTGCAAAATAAACAATTGTAAAGTAATAAAAGGGGTGAGATTCCCGTTAGAGATAGAAAAAGTATTGTGATAAGCCTCCATTCTAAAGAACTGTTCTAAGCTTTTAAGGTTCAAAAAAATATGTCCAAACTTTCAAAGTATCAGTGGCTGGGTCCTTTTATATTTTTTTTTACAAGAAAAAGCAACAAACTTGTCGCCCAACCTACTGCAATGACGAAATCATGAATGGCATACATAATTGGTGCTGCTATTGTTTTTAATTTTCATTTTATTCATAATTGTGACCATTGTGTGCCCTAAGCATCAGCTTTTACCAATAATGGTAGGTTTTTACCAAAACAGCCTATCCTTTTTTTTTCTTTTTACTAAAGTAGCCAAATAATCATGAATGACCAGATTGTTCAGCTCACTAAATAAATATAGAGACAAAAAAAGAAAAAGGGAAAAGTGGATAGGAAGATTATTTTGAAATGCTAAACATGTTTAGGGAACTTTTAGTTTTCACCAGTTCACTTTTTATCCTCTTTCTGTGAAGTGCTACTTTTAAAGAATTAATTTGTGCGTTTGGTCACCCTAAAAAATCCCTTTGTATTTTGATTTGTTCCCGAAAGTAAGCAACTTGCCACAAAAGTCTTTTTCACTAATAAAATTAATAATGATAAATCGATCTTGACTTACTTGACTTAAGTCCCGTCCGGCCTTTTTGGCTGTATTGGGGCTTTTTCTCTTCTTAACAAATGATGGATGTGGCGACGGTAGTTCGATCTATCTGGCGCAAGACGAATTAGCTGGGGGAGGTTATTGGCCGGGAAGTTGTCGGTCCATCTCTTACGAGGTCAGCCTCTGGGGCGTGTGCCATGAACCCGTCCTTCGAATGTGATTTTTGGGAGCTGGTTGGCCGACATTCGCTGGATATGGCCAAGCCAGCGGAGTTGCTGGCTTCTGACCCGGTCCATGATGGTGCAGGGACAACGGAGTAGTTTTTGGAGGTCTTCATTTGAGACTCGGTCAATGTAGGTGATCCCTGCAATGCGTCTAAGGCATTTAGTTTCAAATGCGGAGATTCTTCGCTCATCGTCAGCCTTTATTAACCAAGTTTCACTTGAGTATAAAGCAATTGGGATTATGAGGGAGTTGAAGAGTCGCACCTTCAGAGAAGCTGACAGAGTCTTGTTTTTCCAGATTGGCAAGAAGTTCTTGAAGCTGGCACCTGCCAGGCCAAGTCTTCGTTTGATCGATCTCGGGCAGTCTTTATCAGAAGTTAGGAGGCTCCCTAGGTAGACGAAGGAGTCAACATTTTCTACTGGCTCTCCTTTTATTGTTAGCCGCACGTTTCTTAAAGTAGGGTCTTCAGACACCCGCATAACCTTGGTTTTGGCTGTGTTAACGACCATCCCAAAGGCCTCGGTTGCCGACACTAGTTCGTCGGTGTCAGCTTGGAGTAGATGCTCTTGACTGTTGAATTTTTCGATGTCATATGCGTATGCCAATTTATCGATAAGCTTCCCTCCAATTTCTGCACCGTCAACAGTCTCGGCAAATGATAGCGCTGCGTTGAGGAATAGGTTAAAGAGGTGGGGTGACAAGAGACAACCTTGAAGAACGCCCGCCGATGTCAGAAACCCCTCTGTCAATCCCTCGGGCGTTTGGACTTGGCTGACGAAATGTGAATACATGTCTCTTATCAGGATTACTATGTTTTCAGGGACTCCATAGTGTAGCAGGATGTGCCATAATCCATCTCGCCATATCAAGTCAAAAGCCTGCTTGAAAGCAATGAAGAGTAGTAGTAGCTCTTTCGCAAACTCGATATACTTCTCATCATTTGCCGAGTGGAGAAAATATGGTCTATGGTAGAGCGGTCTTTTCGAAAGCCTGCTTGGTATTCCCCTAAGACATGGTTTGTCAGAGATTTCAGACGGTCAAGGAGTATTTTTGTAAGAATCTTCGCCGGTTGGCTAGTTAAACTTATTGGTCTGTAGTTGTTACAGTCGCCCTTTTCCCCCTTTTTAAAATGGGGGGCGATGGTGGCTTTCGCCCAAGATCTGGGGAAGTGGCCCGTTTCCCAGACACTTGTTATGACTTTGTGATAGGTATCGAACAGTTCTTCTGAGCCTGGTTTTAATAGTTCTGACTGAATACCATCCGGGCCTGGGGCTTTATTAATTTTTAGAGATTTTATTGCTGAGAGTACTTCATCTCTTAGTGGAGGAGGGCTTGGGTCTACTGGGTGCTGCAGTAGTGGGAAAGATAGTAAGATGTTCGGGTCTGGCGTTATTGTGGGGTTCAGTTTTTCTCTGAAGTGATCCTTCCATCGTTCTCGTCTTGCCTCGGAGTCGGTGATTGAGAGCCCGTGTTTATCTAACAGTGTAGGAGCGGCCGATGACTTCTTTTTTGACAGTTATAAACAAGTATAAACAGGCATAAAAAGTAGATAAACAAGAACATAACTTAAAACCATATATAACCTAATTACAATATATTGTCAAAATTACATTTTTGCACTAATTGCTTTATTTGATAGACATGTTTTGTATTCTAAATTTGAAACTAGTTTTTCCCAGCCTGCAAAATATGAAAAATTGCAGCGACATTTGGTTGGCTGTGCTGAAAAAATTACTAGGTGAATCAATTGAGTTTTGTTTCTTTGCCATTAATGAAACGCTGTAATTGTGAAACTTCAAAACTTCTTAAATTATGTATCTCCTAAGAAGAAATTTTGGTACTTGTTAATTAAATCAAAAACACACAAGAAGTGAAGTAAGGTTAATCCTAATGAAATAAACCTTCATATAATAGCCTAGATTATAGCCTATAATTATAGATTATAGCCTATAATTATAGATTATAGCCTATATGAAGCCTATAGATTATAGGCTTCATATATAGCCTAGATTATATTATTATATAAACTAAGGGTTATATGAAGGTTATATTTCATTAGGATTAAAATAACTTCACTTCTTGAATGTGTTTCGTTGAATTTACAAGTACGAAAATTTATTCAAGAAAAATCAACATTTATTTCTTAAAGACTGTCTTGTATAATATGTTATATCTGCCTTAAAACAAACTGTTCTCCCTATTTTCTGAAACCTAATTAATGTTGTTATTGTTGCATGCGTTCCTAAACAAATAGACAAAGTAGACTGAATTTCTTGTGAAATGATTTAAAACTGAGAGGAAAAACACAGGCTATTGAATTCCATTTATCCGAAAAATTTATAAGGTATTGAAAACTGGAAGTAAAACTACCTACAAGTAACTGGACAAGGCCATTGGAGAGGCGTATTTGCGAGGGCCTAAAGGTCCGAGTCTGTTATTGGTGGTAACTCAAAGCTTGAGTTACCGAGTAGAGACAGACCCACTGCAGTAGTGTTTTTATTGTATGATTTTGGCTAATCAGAATATTTGAGTATGTAATTGCAAGTACTGGGAAAATGATTAAGTGTTGGTCGTTTGGAATTTAAGGGTACAAGAATGGGTATAAAAATACTGAATGGTTTAAATAATGGGTTTATGGGTCTAAATGGGATGCAGTAATTGCTGCAAAGTAGTAAAGAGCAAACCACAGATTATAGTAACCGAATATCAAATGTGCGCCTTTTTTTGAATTTTAAAATGTAAAAGAACCGCTATTTCACACTGATTCAGTAATGGTATCGATTGTTATTTTCTATTATTATCGATTATTATTGATAGACTAGTATCGATTATTATAGTATAGTATATATAGTATTATAGTATATATAGTATAGTATATATAGTATAGACTAGTATCGATTGTTATCAATCGATTATTGTTCATATTAAGATTCTACAGACGATCTGGTCTGTATTAGAAATAAGTATGAATAAAACTGGGATATTTAGCTCCAAGAATTGTCTAATTCGCCTCACAAGCCAAATTCCCTGTTCAATAGTCTAATTGTTGTCCATATTGTAAATGTTGTAATATTAAAATGCAACTATTAAATTTTGCCTTTTTAGATATAATTTAGTATCATGACAGCTAAAGGCTCTCAATAATAAGCCATTAAATTGTTTCGAATCTCTAAATCTGCCACTTTCTGCAAAAGGCTTGTGACTGCAAAACTCTTAATCTAATGTTGCATTGTGGGGACACCTCAGGTTAATAGTATTCGTTTTTTTTGTTTCCTCTTCAATTTCTTTAATAGCCTTTGAGGCTGCTAGCAAAGTCTGTAAAGAAGAAGAGGAAAGAATCAAACACTATTTAAACTCAGTTTAGTTTTAGAGAACCAGGCGTGTTTTTTTGTGTTTTTTTTTTTTTTGTTTTTGTTTTTTGAGTGTGTAGAATGTGGACTGAGATTTTGCAGGGTTCAAGTAGCAAGGAAATTAAATGAACAATAAACAATATAAGAAGCTATGATAAAGCATGCACGAATCTTGAATTTTAGGGGGAAAGAAAAGGACAATACCCGAAGCTTTTCTGCACACACTCTCTGGTAGTAAGTGTCATTTTTAAAAGTTTTTTTGCTTGATTGTATTCAAGGAATGTAGACAGAAAGTTTTTAACAACTTTTTGGCATATTGTTGTTTTAATTTCAGTGCATTTTTTTTCATTTTCTTCTGCTTTTTTTGCCATAGTGTGTTCCTCTTGTGGTCATTTTTAAAATTGTTATTTTTCATTTCTTATTAACCCTCTCTGCTAATTTTTGTTGTCCAGGTTTTTGGCGTTTTACTCAACGATCGCCATACAGTTATATCAGATCTTGATATATATGAGAAGGTTGGCAAAGCAGTAGCTCATGAAGAGTATGTACCATTCAGCGTACAAAATGGAAAAATGAATTTTAATGGCGAGTCGTCGACAGTATATGATTCTTTCAGGTTGGATCTTTTGAAGGTAAAGCTAATGGTTTCTTCTTTTAACTTGTATAAATTACGGGGAATAGACTCCTTGTTTTTCCACAGAGTAGAGACCCACTTAAAAATTATTCAAAAGTTCCATGAAAATATGAAAAGTGAAATAATTTCCTAGACTGTACTGTCTTTACATTTACTATTAAAAGAAAATGAAAATATAGGAAAAAAATTTAGTAAGACAGTGATTTTTTTTTGGCAGTAATCATAATAAAAGCCAGAATATTTTGGCTTCACATCCAGAAGCATTTATCAACGAGAAACAATTTTTTTTCCTGGCGGGGAGGAGATGTAAGATAAGGAAAAATCTATCAGCAGGATACATTTATTTACTTTGGCAGTATTATTAGTGAAGAGGGCGTATGAGGCGATGGTATACGAAGTAGAATAGTGAAAATTTTTTTCACTATTGAAAAACTATTGGAAGAATATAAAGATAAGTCTGCGAATTACAAAATTGAATGCACCAGTAATGACAGCAGTGAAGCATGGATCTGAGACTTGGGGGCTTTGAAAGTCTAAGGAATACAATCAGCTGCACATAAAGTATGGATTGTTCCTACTCTCTAGGGCTGTAATGACAGAAAGGTTAAGGTAGCTAAGCAATAATTTACAGGAGGAAGATGACAATGGGCTAAAGATTTGTATTTTGATAGACCATCTGAAACAAAACGAAAAGCAGGTCGTCCCCGATTCGGGCATAGACAAGTCACGAGGACGGATTCCAAGAAAATTGGAACTTCATGGGAGGAGGTAAAGATTGAAGCTTCAAATAGATTGAAGTGGATGTATGCTGTTTTGTTGGCCTCAAGCGTCTTCGGGCTGCAGTGAGTTTTTTGTAGCAGTAGTTATCTGAGGCCAAAGTTGTTGTATATAAATCCAAGCTTAAAACCCGTTGGGTGCATATTCTGCAAATAATTTTGATTTTCACCCCATTTGGTATTAAAGGTTTTTGGAGATTGTTCATTACAAATCTGAGGCTAATATAATAGCATAGAAGTCCAAAATCAAAACCGCGAAAAATTATTTTTCTCATCAAAGGGGTTACACAGCCGTTTATCCAGTAGACAGTAGTTCTCACCCCATGAACACTGACCAAGTCGGTAGTGTGTTGGTTATTTTACCTGTTGTTAATTTTCTATTGATTTTTTTTTTAATTCACCGTTTTTAACAGACATTTTTTGAAAAAATTTAAAAGCTATATATTTTGAGAGAGACTATAAAAGATAGTCCTACGAAATCTTTAATTGTTCAAAAATTCTGTTTGAAAAAAAAAACGTGACAAAAAGAAAAGCTATTATTTGAATTTAAGCTGGAAAACTCTTGGAGAATAAAATATTTGAGTTTTTATGACAAAACTTTAATTTGTTCCTCATTTTTAGTCTTCCCTTAGGCTGCATTTGGCTCTTTTTATACCAACTGTATAAAAGTCACTTCTGTTTTAGGGACAATCGGAAAACCCGAAGATCAACGCTTTCTACTTATATAAAGGAGATATTAAAGGTATTGTAATTATTTCTTTGGTCATATTGGTAATTGTGTTTTGAAAGGCCTTAGAAAAGCCGTATATAGATCACATAAAATGTTAAAAAGACTGTTATTTGAATTGTCTTTGCTTCGGCTGAATCAATCTATAAAAAAGGAGTGAGTTTGTTACATTTGTTTTTGAATATTTTACTAGCGAGAAAGAATCATCTTTGTTTGTTAGTCTGTAATTGGTAGTGAGTGTCTGGATTAAAAATGGCTGGATTTGAGAAACAAAAAATCATACGGAATCTAGTGACTTTTGGATTTACTTTTGAGCACTAACTAGAAATTTGTTTAAGACGACGATTTTTAAATGGCAACAACAAATAAGATTGCAGTTCAAGCTTTCAGAACCAGACTTATAATTGAAAATTAAATTTTCCAAAACTCTATATTAGTGAAAGACTGATACACAGAAACATCGAGAACTCAGTTTAACGGAGGACCCTAATCTGGCTTAGTACGGATTGTAACCAAAAGATGATCGGCATAGGCAATAAACAGGAATATCGGTATCAACGATTTACCGTTGGAAAAGTCATCAACCAAAATGCAAAGCATTAAAACCATTCCGACGCAGGTAGGGTGTTACAGCTTGTACATAAAGGCTTTTCGCATGTTCAGGTCGAAAAGCGATACGGTACCTCGTTAATTCAGACCGTGTTATACGTAGACGACTTATATAAGGGGGTTGAAGTAGCATGCCCCTTGACCATCCTGAAGTTCCAGCTGGATGAAACGTTGGGTAGGTAAAGGTCTCCTCACGATGGTCGGTATTTTTTAAAATGACAAGATTTTTGTCACGTTGTTTTAAAACCATTTCATTTAGTCAGCATTAAGAGTAAGTACAGTGCATACTTCATTACATGCAGGAAGATTGAACCGTCTATGACACCATCTGGCAAAGCAAAAATGAGCTGTACGTTTGGAGGCTGTTCTCCCAATGAAGCAGCCAGTTGATTTGCATCATCCTCCACTTTTTTGTAACCTTTGCATAGTCGTTTGTGTCTATCAATATTTCTTCCAAGAGATTCATTAGATTATGAGAGATCCCATATTTTAAAGGATGTGCGAGGCGTTCCTCAAAAAGTTCATTGGAGTCTAAAAAGTACATTTGGCTATATTTCACCTTAAGTGGCTCAATTTCACCTTAAGTAGTTTATCACGGATTTGCCGCTAGATTGATTTTGTGATAAATTTATCCAGCTACTTTAAAGCTAAATATATTCCGACTATTTATGGTTTGATCATCGCTTACGTTAAATGAAGCTAGAACAAAACCCGAGTTCAAGTTTCGAATACGTTTATAAAACTCTTCAGAGAGCAAGTGACGTCCTAAAATAAGGCAAAACAGTTGATTTGGAAATGGAGGTGGTGGCATTGCAATTCGACCATGCAAGCAGCAATCTTCAAATGAATACCTGTGTTTGCTAATCTTTCCACCGGAAAATGTAGGGCTCCACAGCGAATACAAGTACCGTTGAAGGGTCTCAAAGATTTATATGCTACATTTGCTGAGTTTATGGTATCTTTGTACGTATGTACTTAGTTTTGTACCACACGTTGTTGGTGATGAAGATTACGACATCGCTGTTCTTCTTACCGCGTGTGTCTTTGCAAAACTGCAAATTTTAGTTTTTTTGGGCCTTCCTACAGACATTGTATTGCATAAATAACTGACTAAATTTGGAAACTCAGCTATCTATATATATATATAAATAAGTTGTATGTTTGTGTGTTTGTCCGTTATATGACGTCATTATAATTATATAAGGCTTTGTATATGACATCATTATAAGTATATAAGGGGGCGATTCAAAGAGAAATTTCAGTATAAATCCTACAATGACAGAAGAAAAAGCCGAGGAAGCTGCTCAAAGAGTTAATTCAAAGAGAAATTTTAGTATAAATCCTACAATGGCAGAAGAAACAACCGAGGAAGTGCCTCAAAGAGTTAAAACCAAAAGGCTTGCGGCTAAAAGAGAAAGTGAGAAAATAAAGCGTGCCGAGGAATCACAAGAACAACGTGAAAACAGGCTCGCGGCTCAAAGAGATAATACCAAAAGAAAGCGTGCCGAGGAATCACAAGAACAAAGTGAAAATAGGTTTGCGGCTCAAAGAGATAATGCGAAAAGAAAGTGTGTCGAGGAATCACAAGAAGAACGTGAAAACAGGCTTGATGCTCAAAGAGATAATGCCAAAAGAAAACGTGCCGAGGAATCACAAGAGCAACGTCAAAATTATCGCCGGGCATTCAGGTACAGGCCAGTCGATGATTATAGCTTGAGTAGATGTGTTCAAAGTGGGACTATGTCTAAAATTTGTCCCTATTGCAAGGCCTTGAAATTTAATGGAGAAACAATGAGAATGTGTTGCGCCTCAGGAAAAGTTAAACTTCCTCAACTGACTGCACCACCAGAGCCATTGAAGACTTTATGACGTTACAGACTGGGACACCGGGACACAAATGACGACCGGGACACTCAAAGAGAAATTACAGACCGGGACACAAATGACGTCCGGGACACAGGGTATATAAATGACGACCGGGACACAGGGTATATAAATGACGACCGGGACATAGGGACACAACTACAACGGGGATACCGGAAGGGCACAGGGGGGATATACAAATGACAACGGGGACACAGGGAATATTCGATTAGCAATCACCATCAACAAAGTTCAAGGGCAATCATTAGAAAAGTGCGGTATAGATCTGAATACGGATTGTTTTCCCATGGCCAATTATATGTTATATGTTCAAGAGTCGGTAAACCTGACAATCTATTTATATGCACAGACAATGGGACAGCGAAGAATGTTGTATATTTGCAAGTTTTACGTAGTTAAAAACATATATATATATCTATCTATATTCACAGGTGGGACACAGTGACACAACTACAATGGCGCGTAACGACTTACGCGCGCGGGGGGGGGTGCTTGGGGAGGGGGGCACGAAGTGCCCCCACCAACTAGGTGTTGGTGTGTTTCGCGCCACACCAACAGCTAGTCTTGTATAAGAGGAATTACATTATATAATGTCATAATATACATGACGCCGTTGCAATTTTTTAAGAACACAACGCCATTGTAATTTTTACTATATGACGTGATTTGCAAAAACCAAACTTAAGGCTTTAACGAATTTTACAAGACCTATGACCTATCCAGTTCGTTTTGTATGCGAGAATATTCCTAGATACAAATTTTCCCGAAGAAATATAGAGCCATTTTTGTGAACATACATACATACACAATTGTTGCTCACTTATAAAGAATATATATATATATATATATATATATATATATATATATATATATATATATATATATATATATATATATATATATATATATATATATATATATATATATATTATATATATATATTATAAATATATGTTTCTTTGTATGTCCATAAATTGATGAATGTCCGAAATACCCTTTTCTCTCCTAGAATTTAGTCAGCGTTGCCATTCAACTTTTTCAATTTAATGCAAGGTTTGATGATGACAGGTTAGAATAGGTTTGGGCAGGATAGGTTTTTTAACTCATTTCTGATATTTAGAACCAAATTTAACATAATCTAACCTAACCTTGCTTTATCTTTCACCATCATAGCTTGGATAAGACTGAAAAAGCTGACTCTTAAAGCTAATCGGATCCAAGAAGAGAAAAACCATTTTTGAACATTCACCGGTGAATGTCGACGTTAAGCAGATTTCGGATATTCTAGGTAACACACGCATACACACGTTTTCCTCATCTCCCTATCTGTTAATCCCAGTGTCCACAAGGCCGATCAATTGTGTAGTGTTGTGAAATTACCGTAAAATATATATATATATATTATAAATATATGTTTCTTTGTATGTCCATAAATTGATGAATGTCCGAAATACCCTTTTCTCTCCTAGAATTTAGTCAGCGTTGCCATTCAACTTTTTCAATTTAATGCAAGGTTTGATGATGACAGGTTAGAATAGGTTTGGGCAGGATAGGTTTTTTAACTCATTTCTGATATTTAGAACCAAATTTAACATAATCTAACCTAACCTTGCTTTATCTTTCACCATCATAGCTTGGATAAGACTGAAAAAGCTGACTCTTAAAGCTAATCGGATCCAAGAAGAGAAAAACCATTTTCGAACATTCACCGGTGAATGTCGACGTTAAGCAGATTTCGGACATTCTAGGTAACACACGCATACACACGTTTTCCTCATCTCCCTATCTGTTAATCCCAGTGTCCACAAGGCCGATCAATTGTGTAGTGTTGTGAAATTACCGTAAAATAAAAACTCAGTAAGTGAAATTGGTGAAATAAGGTAAAATAAGCTACTCTGTAGGGAATAAAGGGTAAAATTAGTGTTTTAGAGTTGTCCTCAAGCCACAAGATCAGTTGAGCATTTCTTTTTAAGTATCACTTACAGCTTTTATTGTTTTACTGATTCTGATTTACATGGGCTTAAAAAAGGTCATGCCCCTTCATCTAGAGTTTCATCAGTTTAATAAACTGTCTAGTTTATTCCTTTGGTAATCTTGCGCCTAGGGTAATACCTCAGCAATTGGACAGTGCCTGGTTTCGGACATATATTTCGTAAAAAATAAAATAAATCAGTTTAATTTACCAATATTAAGAGTAAAATCATATTAGTCATTTTATCTACATTTAAACCTAAGAAATGTTACCCTTACATCCTTGCATATTTAAATAACCATGTTCAGCCACATTCCTCTTATCATATACATGTTATTTTTCCTTTATTTAAAAAAGTACTGAATATAAGTAAAAAAGTGGGTTGTAGCACTTTGATGACTTTAATTAACATTGGATCATAATAGCGGATCATAATTCATAATTCAGTCACTTTCACAGTCATTAAGACTATCTTCAACAGGATTTGCTTGCAAACCTAGCTCCTCTTCTTCAGACTTAGATTCTTATTCAGGTGACCGTGCCTGTTCAGAAGCCCCCCCCCCCAAAAAAAAAAAAAACACGAAAGGTTCCTGGGAAAAGATGGCATGAATACACGATTTCTCTGAGATGTGGAGTTAAAAATAAAATGAGGATATCGGTTCTGCAAACGGCTCCCCACATTCTTTTAGGAAGGCAATTGGAATTAAAAACATTCATTAATAGAAACCTTGCTTTAAATAGAGATACTGGAGATATTCTTATAAACCCAATTTACAATAACTTAAAAATAAAGGATTCAAGTAGTATTTTTCTTCAGTTAAAATTAAGATCGTCTAACCACACTTTTAATGAAAATTAGGTCAGTAGACAAGCCAAGTCAATCACTAAGCAGAGAATTCTTGCCCAATCTAATTGATGAATAGTCTTCCCTTTTTTTCTGGTTTGTTTTTTTGGTTTGTTTGGTTAAGTCTTTCTTCTGCTTAGTTAGAGCCAAATCACATGATTATTTTTCCTTCCTTTTTTAGCATTGAAGACGGCAGGGTGGAATTCCCTGACGAAATTTCTGCCTCTATCATTTTCGATTCTGTTTTGTCCGCTGATTTTTCTCGGCTATTTAATTTTATTATCTTCTTTCTTTTTTGTCATATGTTAATCCTGCTTGTAGCCCTTTCTGTCTTTAACAGTCCACGTAACTACTGTAATCTTATTTTAGCTAATATTTCACCATTTTAAAATTATAATTACCTCTACTATAATACCCTTTATCGTTTTGATAGCAACAGACCTACATCAGATAGACGGCCTTTTGAACCGGGGAACATAGCCATTCACAAAAACAAAATTATGCTCAATCCTTTTTCTGCAAGCCTCTTCGCGCTTTTGTGTTCTAAAAATTGCAGGGTGTCGTAAAATATCTAAGATACCGATAAAATACTTAAAACACCAGTAAAATAGGTAAAATACGTGCATTACGTAAATTATGTAAAATAGAAAAAATATCAATTGTACGGGAGTTTTACCAACTTGTAGTTCGTTACAACACTACAAGTGTGCTATATATATTTCAGCATTTTATTGTAGGAGTGTCCAATCCCCTGTTTATCTATGGCATTAACATTTCAGATGTTCCTCGTTTGCCTCCACTGTCATCAGCGGTCAAATCAGAACAGTTCAACAAAGAACATTTGGGATTTTTGGGGATCTTTGATTTGGAAACAGTTCAAAAAGCTAAGGAGCTTTTAAAAGCTAGTTATATTAATTACGGAAGAGACAAGGAGAGGTGGATGAAACTTATAATCTTTCACTAATTATTAAGCACAAAACACTGTCTATGCAATTTATATACGAAATAAATAATATGCATCGTCTGTTGGTAAATATTACAATCAAGGTGGGTAGCGTGTCACATTTGTCAAATTGATTCAATGAAGTTTCTTTTGAGCTTTTTTCATAATGTTCACCAAGCAGGTATGCTAGAATATTTTTAGGGTTTGCTTTTTCTGAACATTAAGAAAAAGCTATGCTCTGTTCAATTAAAAAAAAAAAAAAAAATCACGCCTACTAATGATATAATCTTCTTTAAATCTGAATGTTTTTATCTTCAGCACGAAACAGAGGAAGTGGAATGTTTTAGCTTGATTTCCAGGAAAGCAGGTATGGGCTTTTAATTTTCTGTCGTTTATTCGAATCTCTTGTTAAATCATACAAGTTATACCAAGGTCAATTATTTCTGAATAGTTTGGCCACACAAACTTAAAAAGGTTTATGGTGGGCGAGATTTGGTACAGGTAAGACAATTTTTCAAATCTAAATTTCATCGTAAATCTATTTAGCGAATAGAAAATTTTCAAGACCTGGCTTTAAATCTTGGCTCTCACAGTAGTCGAAGTTTGCTTGGGATCCGGTGTTACCCCTCAGGAAATCTCTCCCCTCTTTGAAAATTCCCTTCCGTGGAAAATCCCCCCGCTGAAAATTCTTCCCCCGAAATTTTCTGCCCATGAAAAATTCCCCTACATGCTAAATCGAAAAGCTAAGAGAAAGTACAAAATTTTTACCTCAAAATGTCAATTGGATGTCCTAAGGGGTAATAAAAGGACCAGATATCAAAACAGTTTCAGGACAGGGGCTGGTTGGTCTCCAGTCACTTTCAACTTATGAAAAAAGACTAAAACTCTCAATTTCTGGTTGAATGACCATCATCCAAAGTTTCTACGACCATGAGGCGGATGGGAGGATGAAAAAGGGGCAGCCCCCTCGTATCAAAAATAAGTTTTGCTTATTTTGGAGTTTAAGGTTACTCTTTCCTTTCATAAAAACAGCGTACACTAAAAATATTCCCAAGAATGAACAGGGATTAAGTATTAATCTGTACATCCCCCTCCCGCCCGTTATTTAGAATTAATTCTTAATTTACCTGAAGGCTCAATGAGAGCTAGGACATTTTGGCATTAAAATGCATCCTTTGGGGTATCTGCCCCGTCCCAAATAACAAAACAATCAGAGAACCCCATTGTAGAGGTTTTAAGCTCTCATCTGCAAATCTTTGGTATTGTGCATTTTTGCCAAAGAATGATCACGGATAAAAACAACAGCAAGTAAAACAATAGGTAATTTACCTAAGACAGTGAAATTTGTTTAGACCCTAAAAATATTTCGGCTCTACTATCCAAGAGCTGCCCACAGTAAACTAAGTATATAAATTAAATAAAGCTTACAATAAAAGGAAATTTTTAAACCTGAAATTGAAAAATCTAAAAACAGTCCCAAGTTTGTTGTTTTTATGATGGAAAAGCAGTGTGGTCCTCGTCGTTATTTAAAGATCATGAACATGTGTGTTTTTTTTCAGTGTTATTGTATCAAACCAAAGGACCTAGAAGATCGAGAAAGGGCTCATTCAAACAAAATTAAGAGCTTAAGTGCCATTTTAGTTGACCAAAGAGCTCTGGAAGTAACTAGTCCCCTCCCCCTGTCCCTTTTTTCCCCAAATACAAATGAATGAAATTCTGAGATAGCCATTTGATTCATCATAATTGAAAGGTCTAATAAACATACGTCTGACGTTGACAAGACTCCCACTGTCCTTATGGAAAGGACCGTAAGTTTTGCAATTTGTCAATTGTTTATAGATAGTATCAAACAGTTCGTGGTAACGAACTGTAGTAAGGAGCGACCCGGCTCAATAGTAAACGAAACTCTAAAAAACGGAATTTTGATACTAAAACATACATCAAAAGAATCAGATTTTTATGCTGATTTTAAATATATAAGTTTCATCAAATTTAGTCTTTGTCATCAAAATTTACGAGCCTGAGAAAATTTAACCTCAAGAAGCTGAGTATTACAAGACCTATTTTTTCGAAAACCATGCTGAGGAGGATTCCAAAGACGATTTTCATCAAAATACTTTTGAACGCGAAAACAATCAACTTTTACATCACTCGGCAAAAAATAGACGTGAATGAAATTGGCCGATAGTTTTTAAAATCTGACCTGGAGCCACTTTTGTGAAGTGGCTTTACCAAGGCCTTCTTCCAGCCTGAAGGACACAGTCCATGCGCCAAAGATAAGTTAAATATATAAGTAAGTGGTTCTGCAATTTCATGAGCAATTTGTCTCATCAATATGTTCGGGAAACCGTCTATATCCGGCGCTTTAGACGTATCCAATTTTATAAGAATATTATAAACTTCAGTCAATGAGAAATCCGAATCATCAAATGGAACAAGAATGTCCGACGACGCAATCGACTCTACTTGAGATGCAAAATTAGCTTCATTTGAATGAATTGGCTGTGTTTTAACAAAAACTGCAGAAAAAATTTGATTAAAAATAAGAGCCTTCTCAGAATCACTATCAATCTTTTGGTGTGTATCCTGATGTGTGAACGTAGATATAGATGGTACAAGGTTAGGCTTATTCCTATTTACATACTTCCAAAATATTTTAGGTGATGCGGTGCTTGAGTAAATAATACGCGACTCAAGCTCTTCACGATTAGTCCTAAGAAGCCGAGTGACCTTGTTTTTTGCTAGTGAATACGTATGCCATTCACCTGGATCGTCTTGCAACTTAGTATCCAAATGCCCTTGTCTGACTACTTTACTATGTCGAGACTCAATATACGACCGCCAAAGACTATTTTTTTTACATATTGCTTGCTTGGAGTATGTGTCTCGGAAGTTTAGGATTATTTCTACGACCGGAAAAATTCTTCACCAAAGGAACAAATTTATCCCTACATTCCCTCAACACTTTTTTTTTACAAAATCAAACGCGGTGTCCGGAGAAACATGATTATTTTTTAGTTCATACATGATATTAATAGACGAAATAAATTGTCACATTGATTCATTATCGGTTTTAGCATAATCATGCCGATAAAACTGAAAACCTCTCTGTTGAGCATCAATATTATAAATATATAAATATCTAACACAACGTGATCACTTTTACCTAAAGGTGGACGGAAATCTATACTCAAAATATCATCCATTGACTTGGTAATAGCCAGATCTAAAATCGATGGAATAGCATCATTCCTGGCTCGAGTTGGCCTATCAAAATGTTGGTATAAGTACAGATCATCCAATGTATCTAAAAATTGCTGCTAATACGATGAAGTGGACTGACTAGTACTATGTACACTCCAATCTATCAAAGGTAAATTGAATTCACCTAGAATAAGGACTTTGAACTATGACCAACAAGACGAGAAATACACGCTAGAATATTGGCATTATTAACTGGACTCGATAAATTCACAGTAGGACTACGATAAAAAGCTGCAATACACATGTAACTACTATGATAAGGCAATTTAACATCAATCAAAAGACACTCGGACACTGAGTCTACTAACGAATCAACAACCACAGAAAACTTAATAGAACCATGAATAAAAATACAAATCCCTCTTTTAGCTGAATTATTAAATACTAAATTATATTGTTGTAGTGGCTGAAAATAAATAGACGGATCACTGAAATGTTTTGGTAAAACTTCGGTAACAACAACTAAATGTGGTTTACGTTGCTTTATTAGCTCACTAAACTCTTCCCATTTAGATGACAGGCAGTCTGCATTTGTATAAGTCACCAAAAATTTATCACTCAGACACTTCAACTTTTTTAGGGAGTCACTCTTCCATGCTCTTGTAGCTTTTTGGGGTTTCGCGAAAAGAGTTATTATTCACGAGGGTTAGTCCGTTTTTGCTACGTTTTATTTTCCAGTTAGTTTCGCCAGCGTCCAATTTCGATTTCAGCTCCTGTTTCAGGGCATCGTACTTCTTTTTTTCCAACGGTTCAATGGTAGTACGATCATGAGAGACTTTGAACAAGGGGTATGTAGCTTTGATACTAGCAGTCTCAGACATCAGAAAGAAACAAGCTGTATCTCGTTCTACCGGTGCCTTAAACATCAACTTAATAGGCCTGATCTTACCAGGCGTATGTTTACCAAGTCTAACTGAGTAGCTACATTTCGCAGGGCAAAGTACAAGTAGCTTGTCGTTGAAAAATTTGCAATCGGTCTCGTTTTGTTGTCTACGAGATGACAAAGTAGCGTCTTCAGCTAAACCAAACACGATCAGATTTTGTTGTTTTTCCACAAAATCTGACGCATAAACTGAACTTAAGTTCGAGCTACTGACACTGATTTCCTCGTCCTTTTTCACAAATTTTTCAGTTAGGCTTTTTTCCAAGCTCAGACACTTTACTCCTATTAGGTTCTTGATAAAATACTGGACGTCGGAAAGTGTGCACTTATTTTTCAGGTCATTCTCGATTTCAACTACTTTCCTTTGGATAGGCTCTAATAAAGCGCAAAATTTATCCTCCATCGCCTTAAATAACGTTTGAATTTCCCCCCTAAAAAGATCTTTAATTTCTGCAGATGTAAGTCCTTGGTTGATCGAGTTTTTCTGTTGTTTACATACGGGGCAGAACCAAAGTGATCCGAGTCATTTTTGTCAATAAGTTGTATTCTGGCTCTGTCATTTGCAAGCATACGATGCATACCCAGGATTCGCATGAATCGCAAAGCAATGCAAAATCGTCATCTGGCAATTTGGAGTCACAACCTTTGCACTCATCAACACCTTTTTTAGGCGAATGTCTTGGTCTTTTTTGGGCAACTGAGTTAGACGATCCATTATTTTTCTCCCTAGCTCTACCGTTCTAATAGCGACAACAGTGCGCGCGCGCTAAATTTGAAACCAAGTGTACACGTGGGCTAGTTAAAACAAGGTCAAACATAAAAGTACTTAAATAACAAGATTGACCTTAAAAATGTGAGTTAGAGTAATACGCTGCTCTATAGGGTCGCTTATTAGCAAAGCAGGTAAGCAGATTGATACTTATTTCTTCTGATTTTTGAAGATTTTTGGATTACACTTTGTTAAGATAAGAAAATAGCGCTGTTTGAATCCTTATTCATGTCTTAAAATGACTCTAAATATGCTTATAAAAATAAAAATTCACTCATGATGTTTTCGAAATACGAAACAAAGATGATATACATATGCTATTCATGATTTTTCTAAAAAAGTGAGAATTAAATATTTCAAGAAAGTTTGCGCTCATGATCAGTTTATCTTAGCGTTGAATGCTGACAAAGACAAATATTTGGACTGTGAAACAACTGCTTGTGGTAACTCTATTGGAAATATATGCTTGCGTTGTCAGAACAGGGAGACATAGATTCCTTTGGACTAACTAGAAATTTCATCATACGTTATGGTTGATATGCAAGAGTAACATTTCCAGAGATTATAGCTCTTAAAGAGAATGCAAACACAAAAATAATAGTTAATGTTGAGGACCAATTTCTTGCTTCTAGTTCTGTTAACACGTTACCCGTTCAAATTGATATCAGATATGTCTTCCTAATGTTGAATGTTGTCTCCTACTGTGTTTTAAAAAATGCTGGTGTTAGTCATGTTGCTAATGCTGATGACGTACTATTAGTTAGATACACTAGATGCATGGTCTGACTGATTCTCTGGGTAAAGTGAAACTTTCTGTAAATGCTTCTAAATGCTAGTTGTTGTTTTTTTATATTCCTAACCCTGCTCCTCCTTACTTAGGGGTACAATGCTACTCGATTTTGTTTCAAAGATCAAATGGCTTTGCATTACTTTTCCTGTTACCATTTTGACTATATCCTCGTCTTTTATTGCTAGTGCTCTACAGTCTATCTGTGTCTCGCATGGTAAAATCTTGCTAAATAGAGGAAAGTAGAGTTTTCGAAGTTTGTGTAAACTTCAATATAGTTTTTGCTCTCCAAAAATCCTGTTTCTTTCTGGTTTACAGCATTTAATACAGAATAAAGACCTTCAGTTAATGAGACCTATTTCAAATGCTTTAAATATTTATTATATCTACCAAAATGGTATTTACCATTATCTACCAAGTTGGATGATATTATAATTAGTAAGATAGCATGTATATACAAAGATGGTACCAACCGAACTTGTTTTGGAATCCCTCCCCTCCACTGGTACTGCCTGGCAAAACCTCTAAAATTCTGAGGGCTGATTTCCTGAAAAGGATGATCGCCAGTTATCTTCTTGGTTAGTTAATCCCTGATCTAGTAAAGTAAGCATAGTGTAAATATGGTTGACACAGTGATGTTGTTTTTTGTTTATTTTCTTTGTGTATGTTGTGCTTTTTTTGTATTTCTTGTAGTATATATTTTTTTCGTTTTTTCTGCTTTTATTTTTCTAATATTACGGGTAATACTTACTCACTTACTTTATAAATTGGAAAGAGAGACTAGTTGTTCCTAGTAGAAAATAAGTCATTAATGAGAAGATAAATGTTTACAGGTCTATTTGGTAGCCGAAACCCCTCATGGTGTCCTGGAACCTCGCCATTTCGATTATTGACTATAAAAGGTAAGTAGGGACAAGAGCAAGATCTTTTTTTAAGACTCTTTCTAGTTATGGTGAACTTGTTTTGAACAGTTTCAAGTTCTCCCGTTTTTTTTAAAGTTGATTTTATGCTCCCAAATATATATTTTTAGTGGTTTTTCCTTATGGTTGTTTGTATTGTTCTTTCAATCGTTTTTATGTATTTTTTCGATTTAGAAATTAAGGGAAGCATCATTTCGTAGAAGTTAATAAACTAAATTACATCTTTCCTACATAACGTTCAAAGTTGTGACTACTTCTACTCTCAAACACAGCATCACTCCGCTTTTATAATAAAACGTATTACCTTCCTACTCCTTGCCCTAAGGAAAAACGCTCCACCATTCCGTTACCTGAAACGAGCAAAAATCTCAACGTTATAATTTCTTCATTCATGTTTCCTTTTCATCTTAACCTTAGTTCATTTTAATTGTTCCTTTTAAGCTAATAAGTTATTGTTATACTTCTGTGTTACTTGGAATTATTTAATATTCAATGAATAATTTTGATTACATTAAAATATAAATATATAATTATTTTGAATTTTAATTAATGTAAATTTTAGCTTTATTTTTTTAATAATTGAATTATTTTAAATTGATTTTGTTTTAATTATTTTTTTCCTTAATGTTTCTTATTTCCTCTATCCAAAGAGTGTGTGTAACAAATGTGAAACTTAGTAAAAAAAATTGCAATATGAGAACAAATAGCTATAAATTGACTAGTTGGGGCTGAGCTCAAGCCATTGGCATCAAGCTATTGACAAACTAGAGGTAAAGCCAAGAGACAAAGTGAGAGACAAAGCTGGCATAAGCCGTTTAATTCTTATCTTTTCTAAAACAGCCAAAACTAGGTCAATTTGAAGCAATTGAATAAAAATAACTAGTTTTTTTTACTGAAAGTGAGGAGCAACATTAAAAGTTCTAATGCAAATGAATTATTACGTATATGGTGGGAGTTTTCCCTTTATCAACACCTCGCTCTTTAGGCTAAAATTTTTTAGTACTTGTGAAAAATCTTCTTATTGCTCTAATTAAACGAACCTTGTGTTTCAAGAATCTTTCGTAAAGGTTTGGGACAAAATTCAAACTATAGTGTGCACAGTGAGGTGTTGAGGAAGGGGCTACCCCCTCATCTACGTAAAAATTTCTGTTCATTTTAAGTCTTAGTATTGTTTCTTACTTTCAGTTGAAAAAAATGTTTGTTTTTTTTTTAATTAAATTTCTGATCGTTTTTTAAATAATGCCAGGAAATTTGGCTCCACCACCACGGAAAAATCCCTTCTCCTCACAGATATATCCTCTAACAATTTAATCCTGGTGACAATTTACCTCGGGAATTTACCCTTAAGATATCCACGTGTAAAATTGTGTCGACAAAGAGAAAGCAAAACATGAGAAAAATTTCGTATAGGAATTCTAGAAAATTCCTCCATTGCAAAATTTCTTCTGAATTACCCCCTGATTTACTCTCTTTCCAAGGATGGTTCTCCCCCTGAAAAATCCCCCCAACAAAAAATTTGTCTCCCTCACTCAAAAATGTGTCCATGCATCCCAATAACAAATATAATACGTAAATAATCAGCAAATTTTATAACCTAAAGAACTTTTTCCAAGGGCTATGGGGTTGGTGTTGTATCCAAAGGGATGGTTATTCGGACTTTCAACTCTGCCGGAAAAAATGGCAATCTCAAATATTAATCGAACGATTTTGAGAAAAAAGAGGTGTGGAATGGGGCCTTGTGTCCCTCCAATCTTTTGAGTCACTTAAGAAGGGCATAAGCTTTGAGTTTCCTTTCGAATAAGCAGTCTCACGATATTCTAAGGCCACGGGGTCGATACGATCATCTCAGAAAAAAATGTGCCTCTATGATTATCTTATTGAAAAAATACAAAAATTTCACTCTTTTGCAAGTAAGAGCTTGGAACCTCTACAGTACGGTGAGTTTTCTGCTACGCTGGTGTGATCTTCCTGTAGATTCTCTGGCTTTTGAGGGTGTTTCTCCCTTTTTTCTTTAATCAAGCAAGTTTACTTAATGAAACTTATGCAGTTGGAATCAGCATATTTGCTAATTTCTTGATTTATCAATTTGTATTAAAATTTTGTTCTTAGAGTAGAACCATGCAACCCATGGTCAGAGACCATCCAGGTAAAGTCAACATTTTCTTTCTTCCAATGATTGATTTTACTTAAAGCGACGAGAATTGTATCCTTTCTACACTGACATTTATTGCCCATCAGGGGGAACGGTACGGAATTATTAAGGTTGTAACCTTTGACCAGCCGCTCTGGTAGAAGTCTATGAAGAATATTACTGCAAAAGTACCTGGAAGTAGCGTTGCAAAAGTATAGGTTAGACAAGGAGGATTCTACACCCTCATGAGATTTGTCAGTGCCCTTGGATCTTCGATGGACGGATCTGGACTGAGAGGAGTCTTTGAATTTATATACGCTTCCAATATCGCACCTCATCTTCTAGGTGGTAAGGCTATTTCTAGAGTACTGCAAGCCTTTGCCATTGTAGACTCAGTACTTCACTCGATTATGTTAAGAAAAAAAATTTGTAGACGAGGATTCAGATACAGAGCTATAATTGTATACAGAACTTCCATTGAGTACGGTTGAGCTAAGAGAAATCGAAGATCTATATGAGAAAATAATGGATGGACGAGCTTCTCTTGAATATATCCCCCAATCTTCAAGTCTCATGAAAGCCAAAGCTTCTCTGTCAGCTCATAAATCAGAATGAAGTCACGAGACTAGAACAGGAAAACTGTGGATGCAGTTCATAGACATGGTTGCTATTCTTCGGAATTTCATCAGAGCTAAACGTAGACGCCAATGGAACTTCATTTGCAAACAGTTTCCGACATGGTCCTTACCTCAGAGCAGCTAATAACAACAGCTGCATGAAGACAGCAAGACTGAACCTACAGCAGATGAACAGACTTGAACAAAGAAGTCTCTAATACAGCTACTGAGCATTTAAGTATTTCAGCAATTCAGTCTTTCCAAGGGGATTTTCCAGACTTCAGCTTCTTAGCTGTCTTTAGTATCTCCCCACCTGAGGGTTCTTTAATATCGACGGCTAGATTTAGAAATGGTGTGTTTGGTATATCTGGAGGATCTGAAAGTGGTGGTCTATTTAATAACTTTTTGAAATGTGTCGCCCAGGCTTCGTTATCAGGGTTAATAAGAAGTCTTCCAAATTCTTCTTTGACGGGTCCATCTGTCATTTTGACGTTTTCAAACTATCTCATTGGTGATGCAATGCACCGACCGAAAGTCTCCCGGTCTAGCAGCTTCTTCAGCCTTCTGAGCTTTCTGTTCAAGACAACGGCGTTTATCAGCACGGACGCTCTTCTTTATAGCCTTATCCAGCATAGCATACTCTTGTCCAAGAGGGTGTCTTACCCTAATTGATAAGAGGGCTAGAATATAAGGTAAAATTCTAGTTGATTGACTTCTTGCTATCTTGGAGAGGGTTTAGGTTAGGAAAATGAAACTTTCAGGGATGGGTCTACAGGCTAAAGTATGTCCTGGGAAGGTATTTTAAAGAACCCACCTCCACTCCTTCTCCCTCTAGAGGGCCCTAAAATTTGACAACATTACAGGTCTATAACTATTGAAATTTTGACAAAACAACATTTTACCCCAATTTTCAGTTACTAGTTGCTTTTTCTCTGCCTGTAGTTCTGAGAATGCAATTCCTGTTATTTGCATAAAATTTTGAGCCATAACAATGTTTTTTTTCAAAATTTAGGAAATGTATTTGCATATCTTTTAAACCTTATAAGATGGAATTGAGCAAAGTTATGAAGCTGAAAACAATTTTGTTGTACTTCAATTAAGAAGATCTATTTTGCAAGGATTCACTTTTATAGCACACATATTTTTTAAGGTCATCAAAGGTCAGGGCCCTCTAGAGAGAGGAGTGGAGGCAGTTGCTTCAAAATACCTTCCAAGGACATACTTTAGTCAGTAAATTCATCCCTGAAAGTTTCATTTTCCTAAACTAAACCCTTTCTAAGATAGCAAGAAGTCAATTAACTGCCCTTCTGATTTATTGGTGTTGAAGAAAAAAGTTCAGACAGAAATTTGACGCTTCCAGCAACTCGTTGCATCAAGGAGGCACACTCGTGCCTCTATAAAGAGGCGACACACGACAATGTTAAGCGATCTTCGGTTTGAGTGGTCGCAGAGGGATGGGGAGGGATGCATTTCGTAGCCCGAGCTCCAACTAAGAAACCTGCAAAATTTCATCCCCCTCCAACTTATCCTTCATGGGGAAAATCTGGCCGAAAGTTTCGACCCGTCAACCCCAGCCTCCCTTTAACGTTGTCCGATCGGGCTGAAATTCACAAGTTAAGGTCCCCTAGGGCCCAGGAGCTTATCCGCGTAATTTCAGCTCGATCCGATAACTCCTTCCCTATTTTCCAGAAACCACACATAGCCACTTAAAATTCATTTTCTTTTTTTTTCTCGACGCCTACAGGTCACACCCGACATCGGATCTGGGTGTACGAGGACTCATTCGATGCGGAATTCTCCGAGTAAGTGCCCTTCAAAGTTTCGTAGGAAAATCTTAACCCCCCGAAAGTTTCGGCAAAGCAAACCCCACCCCCCTTTTAACGTTGTCCGATCGGGCTGAAATTCACAAGTTAAGGTCCCCTACGGCCCAGGAGCTTATCCGCGAAATTTCAGCTCGATCCGATAACTCCTTCCCTGTTTTCCAGAAACCACGCATTAGCTACTTAATTAACGTATTTCTCTCCATAAGAGCCCATGTTAATTTGAAATTTTTAAAAGTTATTGAGAAGTTATATTTACACACATGTAAGTGATTGGCTCAGTCGGTAGAGCGTGGGACTTTTAATCCTCTGGTCAAGGGTTCAAGTCCCTTACGAACGGTTTTTTTTAACAACATCAAAATAAAAGTGTATAAATTTGATAACACCTGGACAGCTTATCAATTGAGAGATAACAGAATATTAGCTTCTTATGAGCAAAAGAAACATTTCGGTCATTCTATCTATTTTTTTCTATTTTATACAATGATTTAAAAGCGGGGGGGGGGCGGCAGCCACCCAAGTTCCTATCCTAATTCCTGTACGAGGAGTACAGGAATGATTAAATTACATCCACCATGGATTGTAGAAAAACGTACAGAAATAATATGAAAAAAACTTCGTTTTCTTAAAGAGTTAAAGAGGCTGCGTCCCAAAGTCGAACCTTAAAACGTACATGAATTAGAAGAGGCAGTTTGGGGGGCTGCCGCCCCCCCCCCCAAACCCCCAGCTTTTAAAGACTCTTTTGTACAGGTTTTTTGTTTTTTTTGCTAACCCCCCGCTCTTGGCTTCGGAAAGGCCCTCTTTTAATTAACAAAAAATTGAAATGAATGAATAATGGAATAACTTCGAAAAATGTCAAACACAAGAGGACAGAAGAACCATTGCGCCGAAACTAGTAATTAGTAACAATGAAGTCCCCCCACAAAAAAAAACCTGTACAAAAGAGTCTTTAAAAGCTGGGGGTTTGGGGGGCGGCAGCCCCCCAACTGCCTCTTCTAATTCCTGTACGTTTTAAGGTTCGACTTTGGGACGCAGCCTCTTTAACTCTTTAAGAAAACGAAGTTTTTTTCATATTATTTTCTTAAGAAGTGTGTCGTCTTCATGTATTTACAACGGTAGCTTTTACAAAAGCTGAAAATAGTTTAATTGTTAGTAACAATTTCTTACAATCCTCCCTGTCTTGTGGGAGTATATGATGTGTAAGCTGAAAAAAGAATCAAGACAGTTTTTATTTTGAAGGTGCCCAAATAATTCTCACTTTCTCTCCTTCCCAAGAGAAAGTAATTAGTAATGTTTTTGTCTTTGCTTATAGTCACCGAAGTTTTGCCAAAGTTTGATTTTGTTTCATAATGGATTTCCACCCCCCCCCCCCTCTTTTTTGCAAAGTCTAACCCTACAACTTGGTATTTTAGTAAAAACAACTAAAGCGCGTATCAAAACCAAATGGTTAAGATGTTTGAAGATATGAGAACTAGATTTGGAAAAACGTGTCTGATTTCAAGTACATCAGTTGTTTTTATTAGCCCATGTGTTATTTCTTTATATCTGAAGTCATGTACATTTTTTTTTCATGGCTTGCTTCTTTATATCAAATATCTATTTTTCACAATTATTGATATAATGTGCACAAAGGCCCTAAGATAGGATGTTGTGGAAAAAGGGATGGGAAAATGAAAAAGGGAACAAATGGTAAAATACTATTAATATGAATATGAATAAGTTCTATGCTTGTCGGTTCTTTAGGGGCATAATTTACTATGGCTGATACCTTGCGCTTATTAGTCCCAATTGAGCGATTAACATTCTATGTTAAGATCTCCCAAGTCTCAGCATGATTTAGAGATTTTGTTCATCATTATAAGCCCTAATATTCGTCTATGCACCTCAGCTTTCCAGCCTAATTAAATAATTTCTATATCACCTAATATCATGTTTTTTATTTCTGGAATGTGAGTTTCATTAACTCCCAGAAAGAACTGTTCAAAATTTCCAGACTCATTAGTCAAAATGTCAATATGATAGACAGCAGTTCATTAACGTTGTAAAAGTTGCAATTTTCATATGATTTCAATCATTTAAATTGTACATCCTCCGTAGAGATAATGCTCCCAAACACTGTAGGACACGAAAAAATCACATCTTCTCATGCCTAGACAAAACACTTAAGCGGGATTTAATTCTAACAATAACAAGTCCCTTGGACCTCAAGCACGAATGAGAGCTTCGTTAAATCCTTGTTAAATCTTGTTAATGACGTGATTTTTCACGTTTGGTTTGGCTCTTTTGTCAAGAAAAGTCAAAATTTTGCACACACAATTTCGAGCCTTCTACCTCGAATTTTTTATATCACCATGCTATAAATATTTAACAACTTTTTAGGAAGCAGCCTGTAACAAATAGATTAGATAAGAAAAAAATTGGATGCCCAAAACAGCTAACTCAAATAAACAAAGCTCGACTATTCTATTTTCAGGTGGAATTCCAAAAGAATCATTAAACAGTGAGAGTCCAAATTTGGAATCACAACTGATAATCAGTCAATCGCTTAAACAACAAGGCAATCCCGGCATACATGGAGACTTTTTAAATTCTTTTGTGTTTCGTTTGACAGGCTTCTGGTCACGTTTCAAATGACGCGTGTTTGCATTTCTTCCCAGAACTCCGAAAAATGGATTGTCTTGGGAATAAAGCCAGAGCTAAAAAAATGATCTATTTGCACCTAAGTGTTTCGATTTTAAAGCAGCTGATCTTGAAAAGAAATTAAGAAAATTATATAAAGTTATGATTTTAAAGGCTATTGAAAGAAAAAATAAATATAAAATAAATTATTTAGATATTGATATCTACTATCCACTATAGGAAAAATGGAATATAATTAAAAAAAAATTTCACAAGACCTGTTTTGATTTTAAGGCTCATGATGAGAAACTGCAAAATGTCGAAAATTTTCATCTAAATCGGTGTGAATTCCATTGAAAATGGGATACATTGATGGGGTGATCTAAGTGGGGTCTAGATCCCGTGTTTACGTTATGAAAAAAAATAAATTTAGACCAGATATGATTTCCAAGAACCTGTTTTCGTTTTGAAAGTTGTGATGGAAAATGGTAAAGATGCTGGATATTTTCGTTTAAAATAATGCAAATTCGATTGAAAAGGGGGTAAATTTAATTGATTTGATGAGTGGTCCAGAGCATAAATTTACTTTACTGCTCACACACGGTGAGAAGACATGTAACACCAAAGATGTGAGGGAGTCAATAAAAATTAACCTGGACAGCAAGAATCAAAACATGCCAAAATTGAAAATGATAGCAATTATGAATGGAATTAGGATTTAGTCATGGATAAGGTCATATTGTAACATATAAACCAGCCCCCTCCCCTCTATAAAATTCAGGACCAAATCTCTCATTCACACCCCCTTAGAAATTCTCAAATACAGGACCAAATCTCTCATCCATGCTCTTCTAGAAACTCTTAAGTTCAGGACTAAATTTCTCAGTCATACCCCTTTAGTAAATTTCAATTAGAAAAAGATTTAAATAAAATCATTTAGAATTTAGCAGTTATTCAATACTTTGGACTACATGCATTTAGACACAAGTTAAATGTTCCTTTTGGAACCAACTAACTGGTTATTTTGAACTCTGGGTTTTTTCGACTCAAAACCAGAAGGGAAATCCTTGCCATGAAAATAACTTCTGGGTGCGGGACTAGTCACATGATTGGAGAATACCAATAGTAGCGGAGGTCAACCGCCACAGGTCAAAAAGCCTGTCCGGGGAGTTCTTATTTAGAAATCGCGTTGGATATATCAGCTCAACGCAAGGAGCTGGTTATCAGTTTTAGGAGAGTTTCAATATAGTCAAGTTCCAGTGTTCATGTGTACCTTTTCATGCTATAAATTATTGGAGCTATTATGTCCAAAGTTGTATGTTATAAGAAATGATGATCTTAACATTTTTGATGACCATGTGTATAAGTGCCCATACACAAGACGTCTTAAAGCATTGGATAATATTCAAACACGAAAATTCACTTCTAACTAGTAACAACGCTTGGAAAATATTTATGAAGCTAGACCCCAAGCCATTTGAAACATTGTTCCAACAAGTTATAAGACTGGAAAAAAATACATTTGATCTGAAAGAATCAATTTTTCAATTTTTAAAATCAGACAAAGAATTACAGGCAAGCAAAAGCAACCATAAAGAAAAGAAAGACATGCCACCCCCTACCTATCCCAAAATCAAAATAAAAAGAATAGTAGATGATTTTGATGCAAAAATGGCCGAAATTGATAAAGCTATAGGACTCGGGAAAGCTATTGATAAAAGAAAAAAAAAGATCAATTAACGAAAACCAAAACTCAAATACCGATAAAGAGACCCAAAATGTAATTGAGCCAATAAAAACCCAACTTAGACAAAGACAATTTTACGATGGACAATATGCCTTATTGAACGAATTGCCCACAGTATGGAATTTCTTCAAAGAACTATGGAATGGACCAAAACAAGTTAACAAGGCTGAGAACAAACCCGTACAAGAAGAAATAAATTTGTCTGAAATAAAGCCAACAAAAGTTGAAACGAGAGATATAACCAGTATTTCCCCAAACACACAACAAACCGCTACAATTAAAACCCAAACAACAAACATTGTATCTGACCTCGTAACACGAACGAATAAAATACCAGAGATAATAAGAGGTATAGAAAATATTGAAGTAGGATCAAATTCCACTACTAGTACCAGCAAACCGAAATACAAGTTTAAATGTCAATACTTCTGTAGAATAATAAACGTTACAACGGAAGCTACCAAAATCAACACGACCTCCCATAATCCATATCTTACTTTTAATACCGAAGAAAACACAAACGAATTAATGGAAATCTCCAAAAGCACCTCAAAGAAATACGAAACGACTACCTTCTGGAAATACGATACTCAGAACGAGGAAACCACAGCAGAAACTGATTTTATTCCAACAACAATCAAAATTGAACATACCCCAATAACAAAAGTGGAAGAAACATTCCCCTAGTCAAACCCCACGACGACTGACCCACAACGAATACAGTTAGACACCTCAATGTCAGAAATTATCACAGAAATTATCCCTGGTGTACTAATGCCAATTAAGAACGATGAAATTTTAATAGCAGTAAGGCAACCATGGCAATCAACTAGCTGGCTAGGGACTTCTACGAAGAAGGGAAGAATACAAGTTAGGTGGCAAATTCCTTTTGTCGAGACAGACTATGGTAGAACACAATGTATGGATAGAGACAAAAAATGTCAAGATGAAAATCACTGGAGAGAATGTTGGACAATAGATGGTAAAAAAAAACTTGCGCGCGTCTGGCCATGGCTGACGAACCAGCAAAGAATGAATTAGAACCCCTCCCGGAATTAACCCTGGAAAATGCCCATAAAATATCAACTCATCAGGCATTCCTCATATTATATAGACAAAGGTTAGAAGCGTTATTTGAACTGTTCAATACAGAAATACAAAAACTTAAACAAAGCACTACACGTATATTTGAAGTATTTTTCCGGAGGAGTAAATATAAAAGATCAACAAGTTTAATCCCAATAGTAGGGGAGCTTGCTTCTCGACTATTCGGTTTGTCAACCGAAGAAGATTTAAATATATTAAGAGATAATGTTAAAAGGCTCAACACAGCCATGAATACAACACTACATGTACGAAATATACAAGCAAGTATCGCCAATTATCAAAAAGACAAAATCGAGGCCATATCCAAGAAAATCTCAAGAACAGTCAACACAATGAACTATTTAAAAAATGAAGTAGACAGAGTAATCTCTGATTCCAGCCTAACAATGGTGTCACTCGACATTGTTATTATGTCTTTATTGAACTTAGCCACTGACGTCAGTAAATTTGAATTCGCGTTATTTGAATTAACAGGAGGATCCCTTTCTTACGACTTAGTGGATCCCTCGGATCTTAAGAACATCCTAAACGAAATAAAAACTCAATTAACATTTGGTCTCCACTTACCAGTAGAACCAGAAGTAGCTAACTTGTTTTTATATTATACCAAACTAAAGGTGCATATCAACGAGATCAATGAGCAGCTATTTGCTGTAGTCACAATTCCTTTAATAAATCAACAATCCATATATGACCTATACAAAATATCTACCTTCCCCATCAACATTAAAGAGACAAACTCCTTCATGAGCATCATCCCAGAAGCGGAATATATGTTAATAGATCAAGACAGAAGAAAATACGCACTAGCAAATGCCGAAGAATTAAAAGAATGCGTGTCATTCAAAAATTTGGTCTGCCAACTAACATTACCTATATATAACGTAAAGATAGGATCTAGATCTATTCCTAAAGGAAACACAGCAACAAAATATTCCCGATTCTTGTGAAGCCTTAATAGGAAATACCAAAAGAGAAACTTTCATTAATTTGCGGAACGACTTATAGTTATTTACAGTACCTAAAAAGACGATAGGAACCCTATCCTGCTATAACAATACAGAAAAAATTGACCCCAGCTATCGAACCGAAATAATATTACAGGACGTTGGAACTATTACAATCAAACAAGGTTGCAGACTTGTAACTAAAGAGACAACTGTTCAAACACCTCTAATCACAACCAGCACTAACGTCATGAGCCCAAAAATAATAAACTTTCAAGGAATAAACTTGTCCTTCACGATTCCGAATATAAATGATGAGGAATCTAAAACATCCATATGGCCAAAAATAGAAAAGATTAAAGGTACAATGCAATTAACAAAAATAAAGGAAGCGCTAGATAAGCAAATACCCTTATTCACTGACGAGAACCAAAGGTTGAAATATGTGGAGAGCCAATACGGTTTGTTCTCACCAAACTCATGGTATAATATTATAATCACTATATTCATGGTATTTCTTATTTCACTTACAATAAGAGCGCTACTAACAATTAACTATGGGAAACTACTGAAGCAAAAAAGGATAAATAATGATGCAATTGAAGCACAAGAGATGCATCAATTGAACCCTACTGTTCCTGATGATATTTAAGCCATTTGAACAGGGAGGATGTAATAATCCGGGAAAATTGAGAGGTCTTTCCCCGTACGTAACATCCTTTCCCTACTGTAGGAAATATTGTTGGTGTATAACAGCTAAAAGGCTATGATGCAACATACTGTATTACTTTTTAGCATATACATCAAAAATACTCTTGGCAGAAAATCTTATGTAAATATAGACCTCCAATAAGCACGAAAAATTCGTTCCTATCTTTTTTTTACGTACAAGAGATTTAAGAGGTCATCTCTTGTAATTTTGCTGTTCTATTTCCAAACTAAAAATATTCCAAGGCGTGATGATTGAAAGGCTATGATGCAAAATGTATGACTTTTCAACTAATCACGCATTGGAAGTTCAAAAATTTTTATTGGATTAAAGTATGATCCAGAATATATTAAGACCTCTATATAATCTTATATTTAACCACCCTCTTTAGTTCAGTGTTTTTATATTTACATGTAATCATAATAATATAGTAATAGTGTAGTAACAATAAAAATATTCTTAATTACTATATAACCACATATACCTCATGTTACTTCGAATGTACCTGAGAAATTGTTAGAATTTAACACTTCTTTAAAGAAATTGTATATTCAATTTTCCTTTGAATTTTAAAATAATATAACTGTTATGCAATTATATGTTATTATTATGCAATTTTATCTTAAAATAATGCTTCATATTATCGTATCGCTAGTATCATTTTATGTGTTGACAACATGATTCTGCTTGGAAATTTTTTATTACAGAATTTGGCATACTCTTGACATTGGCCGACGAACGTCATGGTCAAAGACTGGAAAGCACCTATTATAATTTATCAACCAACGAAGAATGCCCGAAAAACACATCTAATTCAACCGGACAACTATCACCCAAGGGACATCCCAAATAGAACCAACTACTTACTACAATCATATTCATCTTTCTGATTAAACACCGTAGACTAGAGAAGACGTAACATCCAGCCAGCGGATACAACCACAACATACCCACGAAGACACCATAGATGATAACCTAATTCAATATGGAAACCTAATGTCAGCAAAGTCACAGACCTAGATGAAGATTTAGAACAGAACATCCTGAATCCTAGTTTTTTTAACTTAGGAATCAACTACAAAGTAAGGTCTTAAATCCTACCTCAGTCTATTGAATTAAAGACAATAAAGATAACGCTTAAAATGGAGAAGAGAGCGGAAACGGGACGGAAGAACCGTAGTACCGGCGTTACTTTTGTACTTAAACTGCTGGGGATAGGTGATTCCGGGTTCCGCGCTTCCCATTTTGTAAAAGCGTAAAAACAAGACAGTCTTTACATTTACTAAATGTTTAGGCAACAAAAAAACTTCAAGGTGATAAATTAGAAAATGACATTGTATTTGTTCAATCAGTAAATAAGGCAAGGACACGAAAATTGTGATTGGTATGAAATTAATATAAAAAAAAAATAAGTGATGAACATTTAAAAAGTGCCAAATAGTGAATAATAAATTAAATTAAATAAAAGTGCCAGTGGAAATCTTTTTATATAATGTTGTATATTTTTCACTTTATTGTTAAAATGCCTGGGATCAATTGAAAATCAAATATAACAGTTATAATTCAAATATAAACAAACAATTGAAACCAGGTATTCATGTGTAATAACAGTTAAAGTCAAGTGCTATTGTTATGTAATTTCTTTTTAGTGCTAGGTGCAGGACATATATATAAGGTGAAGGAAAATATTTCTTAAGTTTTAAATCATCATTATAAGGTTATGGGACTATAATAAAATTTTTATAGACAATAAGGATTAAATGCAATGTTTAAAGAAAGGGATTAGACTGATTGATGAGGACATCAATCTACAACGGGAAAGGGGATATGTAACATATAGATCAGCCCCCTCCCCACTATAAAATTCAGGACCAAATCTCTCATTCACATCCCCTTAGAAATTCTCAAATACAGGACCAAATCTCTCATCCATACTCTTCTAGAAACTCTTAAGTTCAGGACTAAATTTCTCAGTCATACCCCTTCAGTAAATTTCAATTAGAAAAAGATTTAAATAAAATCATTTAGAATTTAGCAGTTATTCAATACTTTGGACTATGTGCATTTAGACACAAGTTAAATGTTCATTTTGGAACCAACTAACTGGTTATTTTGAACTCTGGGTTTTTTCGACTCAAAACCAGAAGGGAAATCCTTGCCATGAAAATAACTTCTGGGTGCGGGACTAGTCACATGATTGGAGAATACCAATAGTAGCGGAGGTCAACCGCCACAGGTCAACAAGCCTGTCTGGGGAGTTCTTGTTTAGAAATCGCGTTGGATATATCGGCTCAACGCAAGGAGCTGGTTATCAGTTTCAGGAGAGTTTCGATATAGTCGAGTTCCAGTGTTCATGTGTACCTTTTCATGCTATAAATTATTGGAGCTATTTTGTCCAAAGTTGTATGTTGTAAGTAAATAAACCTTATTGTATTTAATCATCTTCTGTCTATGTACTAGGGCATCAGGTACAGTTCCTCTAGTCTTCAGGTACGGTCCCAAGGGAATCTATATTGTCTCAGGAGACCTCGAACATCACTGAGATGGTTCTGTCTCCCAGGTTACTGGGGATTATATACAAAGCCTTTTTATTCTGTTACTAATTTAGCTCCCATATCCCATATCCATATTAAGCTACCAAGACTTAGAAAAGTCCCAAGCACATCAAGGTAAAAACCCCCCTGAGTAAAAATCCCACCAAACTCATTATTTCACTAAAACCACCCCGTAACAATATGAAAACACGAAAGGAAATAATAAATAAATAGAGAAAAATCAAATAGGTGAAAAACAAGGATTTTGTCAGTCAGTAGCAAAATATGAAGATGAAAATCAAGCAAAAATTTCGACAAGGACCTCCACCGGGGACTTCCTCGTTTTCACCTATTTGATTTTTCTCTTTTCATTTATTATTTCATTTCTTGTTTTCATACGTCATGCAAAGCCATTAAACAAGGTCATCAATGCCTGCCATACCTTTGTTAAATAAATTGAGGCTCTGCAATATATATATTTCATAAGGGCGAAAGACAGGCTAAAATAAAATCAACCGTACAAACTGAAAATGGTAGGAATGATGATTGGATTTTTGATTTTGACATGGACAAGGTCATCAGTGCCTACCACAAATTGAAAATCAGAAACTTTGACTAGATAAATCGGTTGAAAAATGTCCCACTACCTGAACAATTAAAAGAAACCAAAGGATCGGCGATATGTTTTTCACAATGAAAAAAGCCAATCGGAGGAAAAGAAGAAGCTTTGTCCCACCACTTAAACAATTAAAAGAAACAAAAGTGTTCATCAGTGCCTACCATAATTTTTGGAAATCAAAAACCTCGACTAGAGAAAGTGTTGGAAGAAAAAAAAATGTTTTAGTTCCACAACCTGAACAATTAAAAGAAACAAACGTTCTGTGTTATTCTTTTCATAATGACAAAAGACAAGCCGAGGCAAAAGTTAAAGGTCAAATAAAAAAAACAGAATTTAAAAAATGCACTACTTCCAATTTAAGGTCCATTTGGATGTTATGACGTTAAGAAGAGTTTCAAATTGTCTGCGTTGAGAATACAGACGACAGTGAAAATCCATATATAGAAGCCTGCATTGAGCTGATTGCCGGGGCCCGGATAAACTACCCTCCTTAAGATTTTGAGTGGGGCTGGGGTTTGGGCTTATCTGGTCTTTGAAATATTTAAAAAATCTCACATAAGAAGTTTATACGACCCCGGACATAAGATACAACATTCACTCTTTGGTCTATTTTAAACAAATAAAATCTCAAAATTTGAACGGACGCATTATGGTTAAAGTCGGCTGTTAGGGCGGGGGGCTGGTCGCTATCACATTACCTTTAACTCTCAGAGAAGGAACTAGAACTTTCAATTTCTAGTCATTTGAGTCCCTTTCAAAGTTTATCTTTTTCCTTACAAACTTTATATACCCCCAGGCATAAGTTATAACCCTTACTTTGGGGGTCTGTGGCGGCATATTGACCCTGAATTTTTTGTTATTTGACCGTTGGACTATGTCAAACCAAATGTCTATCTAAAATTTTTGATTGAATGCGCTTGGGGAAAAAAGGTGTGTGATGGGGGAGGGGGGAAATATCCTCCGTTAACTTTTGAATCTTAAAAGTATCTAGAACTTTCCATTTCTAATCGAGTGAATCACCTCTGAGTCTATACTACCAACCTTTACATAAAAACCTTATATGCCTCATATGCATTACTTACAACAATCGGCCTTGGGATCTGGGAGGTCGTGTCACCCTTATAGTTATTTCTATTTAGCTATAGACTATTTTGAATAAAATGGCAATCTCAAGTCTTATCGGATGCAATTGGGAAAAGGGCTCTTTTTCGGGGGGGAGGGGGACTATTGACCCTCCGGTTACTTTTGACTCTTAAATAGATCAATGGAATTCCGATTTACAATTGAATGCCCCCACTCCAAAGCGCGCGCTACCATCCCTTCTATAAAAGCCTTTTATACCCTGAGGGCTTAATTTACAACATTTGTCCCAGGTTCTGGGGGGGGGGGCTGTGTTATCCCTGGAGTTTTTGTTGAATAACTTTTGGTCAATTTTAAAGAAAATGATTATACAAAAATTCGATCAGACGAATTTTGGAAAAAGAGAGTTGAGGGGGGGGGGGGGGCTATTTGCCATCGAATCACTTTTGACTCTTAAAAGGGGAAAAAGGGAACTAGAACTGTATTAAAAGCTCTATGACTAGAATGAATAGAATTCTAATCATTTGAGTTCCCTCTGAAATTGAGACGACCATTTCTTCCATAAGAAACTTTAAATGCCCCCTGGGCAACACTCAAAACCCTTAAATGTTGACCATATAAGGTATGTTGATCATGAAGTTTACCCGCTGATAAATTTTGATGGGTCTTACAAAGATAGTTAGAACGTTCAATTTCCAATCGAATCAGCCAACGGTGATGTTTATACGACCACCCCTTACATAAAACCTTATCTGCCCTCGGGCATAGCTTACAACACTTCCCTCGAGCTCTGGAAGTTGTGTCAACCCCTGAGTTCTTGTTATTTGACATTTAAATTTTATTGAACAAAATGACTATCTCAAAATTTAATTGGATATATTTAGGGATGAAGGCTTTGAGGGGCGGTTAGTTGCCCTCTGGTCACTTTCTGGCACTCAAACTTCCAATTTCCAATCCAATGAACCCCCTTTAAAGTGTATACGACCACACCTTCCAAATGAAGCCCCCTCTGTGGAAAAAAACTAATAATAATATTAAAACATTGGAGCAGTATGGCCTTTACTATAGGCAGTGCTACAGCGGTGCGTCTGATTATGCCTCTCTACACATTTCTTGAGAGCTCCAACAACACATTTTTTATATTTTGTTGAAAGAACACTGAATATTTTATGGATGATTATCATAAAAGAAAACAGTAACAAAAATAACAGTAATTTTTCCTCACGACTATTGCCATAGTTTCTACGTTCTAACCAATAATAGTTCAGTTAGATAGTTCAACTGTATATAGTTCAATAGTCTAATAGTTCAGAGAGATAGAGAGAGAGAGAGAGAGAGAGAGAGAGAGAGAGAGAGAGAGAGAGAGAGAGGGGAGAGGGAGAGAGAGAGAGAGAGAGAGAGTGAGAGAGAGTGAGAGTGAGAGAGAGAGAGAGAGAGAGAAAAAAAGCTTTATTTAAACAACAATTTTAGCTCAAATGGCTAATTTGATGTTAAAATACAAAACATGTTATTATGCACTATTATATATTGACGTAAAAAAAGGGATAAAGGAGTTCTGATAGCGGTTTGTCCAAGCACGATCAGGCACAATTTTTAGCTTCTGTCTCGCGCGGCTGACTGTCAAGGCTTCTAGTGGTAAATATCACGGTGAGCAGGGCTAGACAGCAAGCTTTTGCCAAACCTCTGGATAAGCTCACCCAAATGGAGCTCCAAACTTTGGAGTTCAAGGGTTGCAAGGGCATCGTGGTAGGAAATGTCTCTTTTACTCAGGAAGTTCCTGGTTGCCCGTTTTTGGACTGACTCCAGTTCCTGCATTAGATAGGTGGTTTTCAACACTGACGGACCCCAGACGGAACAGGCGTATTCAAGTATGGGGCGTACGTAGTACAGATATGCCCGCAGAAGACTTTGGGTGTTGCACCCGAAGGGACGCATTTTTGAAAGGGTTTTCAGAGATGCGTATGCTTTACGGATTGCACTATTAATGTGGGTAGTAAAGGTGCAATCATGTGAGAAAATGACACCTAATATTTTCACCTCACTCACAACAGGGAAAGGAACTCCATGGGGGGGGGGGACGAAATCTCTCTTTAGCCGGTTCAGTCTCTAAGTATTTTTGATTTAACAGAGTTAATAGTCATTCTCATATTAGAGCACTGTGAACTTAGTAGATCGAAAGTGATTTCGGAGAACTGCTTGGTTGGAACATTGCCATGAAGAAGATGGAGAAGTAAGAGCGAAAAATCGTCGACAAACTTGATTGTAGAACATACCGACAAATACAAATTTGTCGACGATTTTTCGCTCTTACTTCTCCATCTTCTTCATGGCAATGTTCCAACCAAGCAGTTCTCCGAAAGAGGGCAACTAACCGCCGAAAGAGGGCAACCAGAGGGCAACTAACCGCCCCTCAAAGCCTTCATCCCTAAATATATCCAATTAAATTTTGAGATAGTCATTTTGTTCAATAAAATTTAAATGTCAAATAACAAGAACTCAGGGGTTGACACAACTTCCAGAGCTCGAGGGAAGTGTTGTAAGCTATGCCCGAGGGCAGATAAGGTTTTATGTAAGGGGTGGTCGTATAAACATCACCGTTGGCTGATTCGATTGGAAATTGAACGTTCTAACTATCTTTTTAAGACCCATCAAAATTTATCAGCGGGTAAACTTCATGATCAACATACCTTATATGGTCAACATTTAAGGGTTTTGAGTGTTGCCCAGGGGGCATTTAAAGTTTCTTATGGAAGAAATGGTCGTCTCAATTTCAGAGGGAACTCAAATGATTAGAATTCTATTCATTCTAGTCATAGAGCTTTTAATACAGTTCTAGTTACCTTTTTCCCCTTTTAAGAGTCAAAAGTGATTCGATGGCAAATAGCCCCCCCCCCCTCAACCCTCTTTTTCCAAAATTCGTCTGATCGAATTTTTGTATAATCATTTTCTTTAAAATTGACCAAAAGTTATTCAACAAAAACTCCAGGGATAACACAGCCCCCCCCCCCCAGAACCTGGGACAAATGTTGTAAATTATGCCCTCAGGGTATAAAAGGCTTTTATAGAAGGGATGGTAGCGCGCGCTTTGGAGTGGGGGCATTCAATTGTAAATCGGAATTCCATTGATCTATTTAAGAGTCAAAAGTAACCGGAGGGTCAATAGTCCCCCTCCCCCCCCGAAAAAGAGCCCTTTTCCCAATTGCATCCGATAAGACTTGAGATTGCCATTTTATTCAAAATAGTCTATAGCTAAATAGAAATAACTATAAGGGTGACACGACCTCCCAGATCCCAAGGCCGATTGTTGTAAGTAATGCATATGAGGCATATAAGGTTTTTATGTAAAGGTTGGTAGTATAGACTCAGAGGTGATTCACTCGATTAGAAATGGAAAGTTCTAGATACTTTTAAGATTCAAAAGTTAACGGAGGATATTTCCCCCCTCCCCCATCACACACACCTTTTTTCCCCAAGCGCATTCAATCAAAATTTTTAGATAGACATTTGGTTTGACATAGTCCAACGGTCAAATAACAAAAAATTCAGGGTCAATATGCCGCCACAGACCCCCAAAGTAAGGGTTATAACTTATGCCTGGGGGTATATAAAGTTTGTAAGGAAAAAGATAAACTTTGAAAGGGACTCAAATGACTAGAAATTGAAAGTTCTAGTTCCTTCTCTGAGAGTTAAAGGTAATGTGATAGCGACCAGCCCCCGCCCTAACAGCCGACTTTAACCATAATGCGTCCGTTCAAATTTTGAGATTTTATTTGTTTAAAATAGACCAAAGAGTGAATGTTGTATCTTATGTCCGGGGTCGTATAAACTTCTTATGTGAGATTTTTTAAATATTTCAAAGACCAGATAAGCCCAAACCCCAGCCCCACTCAAAATCTTAAGGAGGGTAGTTTATCCGGGCCCCGGCAATCAGCTCAATGCAGGCTTCTATATATGGATTTTCACTGTCGTCTGTATTCTAAACGCAGACAATTTGAAACTCTTCTTAACGTCATAACATCCAAATGGACCTTAAATTGGAAGTAGTGCATTTTTTAAATTCTGTTTTTTTTATTTGACCTTTAACTTTTGCCTCGGCTTGTCTTTTGTCATTATGAAAAGCATAACACAGAACGTTTGTTTCTTTTAATTGTTCAGGTTGTGGAACTAAAACATTTTTTTTTCTTCCAACACTTTCTCTAGTCGAGGTTTTTGATTTCCAAAAATTATGGTAGGCACTGATGAACACTTTTGTTTCTTTTAATTGTTTAAGTGGTGGGACAAAGCTTCTTCTTTTCCTCCGATTGGCTTTTTTCATTGTGAAAAACATATCGCCGATCCTTTGGTTTCTTTTAATTGTTCAGGTAGTGGGACATTTTTCAACCGATTTATCTAGTCAAAGTTTCTGATTTTCAATTTGTGGTAGGCACTGATGACCTTGTCCATGTCAAAATCAAAAATCCAATCATCATTCCTACCATTTTCAGTTTTTACGGTTGATTTTATTTTAGCCTGTCTTTCGCCCTTATGAAATATATATATTGCCGAGCCTCAATTTATTTAACAAAGGTATGGCAGGCATTGATGACCTTGTTTAATGGCTTTGCATGACGTATGAAAACAAGAAATGAAATAATAAATGAAAAGAGAAAAATCAAATAGGTGAAAACGAGGAAGTCCCCGGTGGAGGTCCTTGTCGAAATTTTTGCTTGATTTTCATCTTCATATTTTGCTACTGACTGACAAAATCCTTGTTTTTCACCTATTTGATTTTTCTCTATTTATTTATTATTTCCTTTCGTGTTTTCATATTGTTACGGGGTGGTTTTAGTGAAATAATGAGTTTGGTGGGATTTTTACTCAGGGGGGTTTTTACCTTGAGGTGCTTGGGACTTTTCTAAGTCTTGGTAGCTTAATATGGATATGGGATATGGGAGCTAAATTAGTAACAGAATAAAAAGGCTTTGTATATAATCCCCAGTAACCTGGGAGACAGAACCATCTCAGTGATGTTCGAGGTCTCCTGAGACAATATAGATTCCCTTGGGACCGTACCTGAAGACTAGAGGAACTGTACCTGATGCCCTAGTACATAGACAGAAGATGATTAAATACAATAAGGTTTATTTACTTACAACATACAACTTTGGACAAAATAGCTCCAATAATTTATAGCATGAAAAGGTACACATGAACACTGGAACTCGACTATATCGAAACTCTCCTGAAACTGATAACCAGCTCCTTGCGTTGAGCCGATATATCCAACGCGATTTCTAAACAAGAACTCCCCAGACAGGCTTGTTGACCTGTGGCGGTTGACCTCCGCTACTATTGGTATTCTCCAATCATGTGACTAGTCCCGCACCCAGAAGTTATTTTCATGGCAAGGATTTCCCTTCTGGTTTTGAGTCGAAAAAACCCAGAGTTCAAAATAACCAGTTAGTTGGTTCCAAAATGAACATTTAACTTGTGTCTAAATGCACATAGTCCAAAGTATTGAATAACTGCTAAATTCTAAATGATTTTATTTAAATCTTTTTCTAATTGAAATTTACTGAAGGGGTATGACTGAGAAATTTAGTCCTGAACTTAAGAGTTTCTAGAAGAGTATGGATGAGAGATTTGGTCCTGTATTTGAGAATTTCTAAGGGGATGTGAATGAGAGATTTGGTCCCGAATTTTATAGTGGGGAGGGGGCTGATCTATATGTTACATATCCCCTTTCCCGTTGTAGATTGATGTCCTCATCAATCAGTCTAATCCCTTTCTTTAAACATTGCATTTAATCCTTATTGTCTATAAAAATTTTATTATAGTCCCATAACCTTATAATGATGATTTAAAACTTAAGAAATATTTTCCTTCACCTTATATATATGTCCTGCACCTAGCACTAAAAAGAAATTACATAACAATAGCACTTGACTTTAACTGTTATTACACATGAATACCTGGTTTCAATTGTTTGTTTTTATTTGAATTATAACTGTTAAATTGATTTTCAATTGATCCCAGGCATTTTAACAATAAAGTGAAAAATATACAACATTATATAAAAAGATTTCCACTGGCACTTTTATTTAATTTAATTTATTATTCACTATTTGGGACTTTTTAAATGTTCATCACTTATTTTTTTTTTATATTAATTTCATACCATCACAATTTTCGTGTCCTTGCCTTATTTACTGATTGAACAAATACAATGTCATTTTCTAATTTATCACCTTGAAGTTTTTTTGTTGCCTAAACATTTAGTAAATGTAAAGACTGTCTTGTTTTTACGCTTTTACAAAATGGGAAGCGCGGAACCCGGAATCACCTATCCCCAGCAGTTTAAGTACAAAAGTAACGCCGGTACTACGGTTCTTCCGTCCCGTTTCCGCTCTCTTCTCCATTTTAAGCGTTATCTTTATTGTCTTTAATTCAATAGACTGAGGTAGGATTAAGACCTTACATTGTAGTTGATTCCTAAGTTAAAAAAACTAGGATTCAGGATGTTCTGTTCTAAATCTTCATCTAGGTCTGTGACTTTGCTGACATTAGGTTTCCATATTGAATTAGGTTATCATCTATGGTGTCTTCGTGGGTATGTTGTGGGTTGTATCCGCTGGCTGATGTTACGTCTTCTCTAGTCTACGGTGTTTAATCAGAAAGATGAATATGATTGTAGTAAGTAGTTGGTTCTATTTGGGATGTCCCTTGGTGATAGTTGTCCGGTTGAATTAGATGTGTTTTTCGGGCATTCTTCGTTGGTTGATAAATTATAATAGGTGCTTTCCAGTCTTTGACCATGACGTTCGTCGGCCAATGTCAAGAGTATGCCAAATTCTGTAATAAAGAATTTCCAAGCAGAATCATGTTGTCAACACATAAAATGATACTAGCGATACGATAATATGAAGCATTATTTTAACATAAAATTGCATAATAATAACATATAATTGCATAACAGTTATATTATTTTAAATTCAAAGGAAAATTGAATATACAATTTCTTTAAAGAAGTGTTAAATTCTAACAATTTCTCAGGTACATTCGAAGTAACATGAGGTATATGTGGTTATATAGTAATTAAGAATATTTTTATTGTTACTACACTATTACTATATTATTATGATTACATGTAAATATAAAAACACTGAACTAAAGAGGGTGGTTAAATATAAGATTATATAGAGGTCTTAATATATTCTGGATCATACTTTAATCCAATAAAAATTTTTGAACTTCCAATGCGTGATTAGTTGAAAAGTCATACATTTTGCATCATAGCCTTTCAATCATCACGCCTTGGAATATTTTTAGTTTGGAAATAGAACAGCAAAATTACAAGAGATGACCTCTTAAATCTCTTGTAT
>NW_027062795.1:107500-109381 GCF_032884065.1 Artemia franciscana | reverse complement strand
TAGATTGGGTTGGAGAAGGAGCGTGCGTAGCTGTGTTGGCCTCAGGCGGCTTGGTGCTGCAGTGAGTTATTAGTAGTAGTAGTAATAGCAACCAACTAATTTGTGAATTTTTCCCCCAAGAATGCCTCTTCTATAGCAGACGAGGCGTTCCTGTTTATCCTGGTATAAGTTCGGGAAAGTCAAATTCAGGAAAACAATTGACTTTCCAGTCAAGTTCTGACTCTTTTGATTCAGAATATAACTCCCAATTACGATATTGGAATAAATATCAACAGTCAAAATTCCACTGCTATCTGCTAAAAAAAAAAATATTGCAGCACTATGTCCCAAAGGTCAGTCCAGCTTCGCTTGGTCCTCCTCTACTCCAATTTCAGTCCTTCACTTATCTGCTATCTCATGGAGTTTCCACTTCTTTGAAGCCGTTTCTTATGACCTGTTCTAACCGTATTCGAAGTTGACTTTCTTTTCATTTGGACCAATCTGGATCGCAAAAATAAATATTTTCAGCAGCCTATTTTCGTTCATGAAATGGCTTAACCATCTGAAAATTAAATTTTGGTAGCTATAAAACTTTTTAGACATTTTTGCTGTACTTCTTTTACTTTTTCTTACTCTGTACAAATCGTTTCACGTGATTTTTTGTATGCTTTTATTATAATGAATATAATATTGCAACAGTTATAACAATAACGTGCAGTTGTAGCAATGAAAAATAAGAGGGATTAATATCCTATAATTCTATGTTAAAAGGTCGCTTTCAATTAATTAGTTTATTTTTTGACTTTCTTTCTTGAGACAGCCATGTTATTCTTTAAGTGAACACCAGACAGTAAAGTCCAGTACACCATGTTTTTTGTTGTTGTTTTTATCCGTTGTTATGTAAACGCTTTATTACTGTGTCAAATTTTGAATCAGTCATCTTGATTAAAAACAAATCGTGACTGTTTCTTTTATACGAAATTCTTCGCACGAGTCATATTTATTTTTGATCTTAAACATTTTTAGTTTTTTTCTTAGAAACTGCACCCCACCCCAAAAAAATTTCAAAATATGATTCTTGGAATTGAAACTTTTAAATTGGTATATAAGCTATGAATTTTTTGACTAGTTTTTACTTTAGGACTTATTAATTAATGGATTCAAATCCTACCATTACGAAATTCAAAACACCAGTTTGAACGTACTTACGAGATGAACCTTTCCGAGGTTCTTAAGAGGGTAAAACTAGAATCTAATATATTTATTCCAATTTAGACATTTACTTGAAATCAAAGAGCAATATCAAAACTTGAAATACACATTTTAATCTCTAAAAGATATTATAAACTTAACATTTCTAATAATAAATTCCTTGGTTCAATATATCGGATATGGTTCAATATATAATGGTTCAATATATAGGATAGCAGATTCTGACGGAAAACTTCCAAATTTAGGTTACCACAAACCAAACAAGGGTATATTCATTAAGAAATATGTGTAACTGATACGTCTGTCTAAGATATACTTATCGAGATAAAACTCTCTGAGATTGTTAAAAGAGTGAATGCTGAATTAAATTATTAGTTTTTCAAGCTACTACATTCACAGGCTAGTAAAGAGTAATATCAAAACTTAAATTCTTTAGAACATATTCATAACCGTCATTTTATCAAATTAATTAAAAAAATCTGAAAGGAGCTCTTAAAGAAAAGTAAAAGCCATATTAAACCTTAGCTCCGAAGAAATAGAAACCTATAATAACTCAAACTCAAAACGACTAGAAATTACTGTTAGAGAAATTACTGTAAAAATGAAACCCAAAACAAACATAAATTAAATAAACAATCACAACAAAAAGCATACAAGAGGTATGAATGCAAATGAATAAATAAATCTCAA
>NW_027062795.1:97500-102500 GCF_032884065.1 Artemia franciscana | reverse complement strand
GACTTTGTGTGGTTGTGTGTGTTTTTCCCTCTGCGTTTTGTCTCTCTCTCCGCGCTTTTGTGTCTGGCTTCGTGTGTGTGTCTTTCTGCTGACTTTGAGTGATTTTTTGTGGCTGTATGTGCGCGTGTGTGTTTGTTTTTCCTTCAGGTGTTTTTGCCTGTCTCTATCCGTGCCTGTGTGTCTGATTTTGTTTGTTTGTGTGTGTGTGTATTTTTCCGTATGTTTTTTTTGTCTCTCTCTTTCTGTACCGGTGTTTCTGACTGTAAGCGTGTACCTGGGTTTCTGACTTTGTGTGGTTGTGTGTGCGTTTGTATTTTTCCCTTTATCTGACTTTTTCTTTCTCTCTATGCCTGTGTGTTTGACTGTTTTGTGTCTGTGTATCTGACTTTGTGTGGTTGTGTGTTTTCCCTCTGCGTATTTTTCTGTCTATCTCTCTGTGCCTGTTGGACTGACTGGGTTTGTGCCTGTGTGTTGGACTTTGTGAGTATGTGGGTGTGTTTGTGTGCGTGTTTCACTTTGTGTGTTTTGCATCTCTCTCTATGTCTCTGTGTCTGACTATGTGTTTGTGTGTGAGCCTGCATGTCTGAATTTGTATGACTATGTGTCTTTGTAAGTGTGTTTTCCACCTGCGCGTTTTTGTCTCTGTCTTTCCGTGCCTATGTGTCTGAATTTGTGTGTTCCTCTGTATCTTACTTTGTGTGGTTTGTGAGCAGTGGCAGATTCGGGGCGTGGATGGCACCACACCCCTGACTAAGTGGTAGATTTGTGGTTGGGTCCGCTTGCTCTGGTTTGGCTTGGGTAGAAAGTTATTTTTTTGTAATTGGGTCTTAATGGTTTAGTTTTTAATAATTTTTAATTAATTAAAATTGTTTCTTTTATCAAAAAAAGCTTGAAACGAGGATTTTACTAATGATGCATACTGCCAAAAAGTATTTAGTGAAATTTAGGTCTATCAAGGAATCCGTCCGTTTTGCCACAAAAGCCAACTGGGAGGCGAAAATCTTCATTTCGTAATAAAAAGGAGGGGAAAATTAAAATCTCCACTTCCTTAGGCTGTCGAAATAATATTTTAGGATTGTCCTGTCGCAACAGTGCTGAAAAGCAAAATATTTAATTCTTTTTACTGTAAAAAATTTGTTTTCGAGTCTTGCTATGGCACTGAGGCAAAAAAATTTATATCATTCTTTTTTTGGCTCTGTTTTGGTTTTTTGGGTCTGCTTTTTTTGCGAAGCAGAGGGGTTTTTACAACATTGTTTTCTTAGGAGTTTTGTATAATGCAAAGTAAATGTGTGAGAAGTGCAGAAATTACTTATTTAAGTTTGGGAATTGGTGAGCGAATGGTGGCCACTTTACTGCCTATTTTTATCTAATTTAAGCTCTACATTATATGACAAATCACATCTGTTCATCCTTAAACATTAAAATAAGGTCATACTCTTTAAAGTTTAATAAAGGTTTGCATAAGTATACACTTAAAACTAATTATATGAAGCAAAATACCCCTTCAGAGGCTGGAGTAATCATTTGAAAAGAATAAATTTTCGAAAAATTGTTTATAAGAGAAGGCAAATAATTGTATGTTTTCTTTCTTTTATCTAGCTGGTATAGATGGGTCTCTGAATTTTCAGTTTGAATGAAATTAATTTTTTTTCCAAACATTTAAAAATAAAAAAATGATAAACAGAGAAAATTCATATAACTTGAGTTAACCTCAGAAACAGAATGCAACAACAACATTCCTTCAAAATTTCTCATCTTCTCAATACCATCAGTCACAAAATATAGTTATGGTTTTGTATAGGGGCTGCATATATTTGTCCATAAAATTGTCTAAACTGCTGTATATACTGCTGAGGATTTGTATACTTATTTTGATACATGCCGTCAAATCATGTTTCCATGATTAGTTGTTTATAAATCAAAATTTTTACAGGTAAATTCTCTTACTTAATGCTAAATCTGAGTCAAATTTCAAAGTATTTATTTTGTGCTCAACAGACATATCGAGATTTAGACCTTTGAATTGAATATCTGAAAATATCAAGATTAAAAAAATAATTAGAAATCATCACAGCTTGAAACCCTGAGAGAGAATTTAAATCACCAGTTCATACCTATCAAACACAAAATAACAAACACATAATCATTTGTTTTTTAAGGTGTATTTCAACTCATATACTTAGTTTGAAGCATATAACTTAACTGCCTGCATCTTTATTAGAGTTCCTATTTTTCTGATGATTTTGGTCTTTATTCGAATATTTTAGGATGAATAGCAGAGGAAATACTAACGAAGAGCTCTAAACTGACAGAACTGGGCATTACAAACGTTCAATGAAATATTGAGGTTGACATCAATTGTGTAATAAACAGACATGGTGAGAGTGGAAATAGAGAAATATACTTTTTCTTATAAAATTGTGAATTATGTAAGTTAAGCGAAATATATTGAACATTAAAAAGCAGAAAGATATGCTACGTTGTTATGAAAAGTCAAATTTGGTCAAGTAAATTTTTATCAAAAGTTTCAAAATTGAAACTGTTTACTGAAACATTATTTTTAAAAGAAACAGTGAATAGTTAATGCTTTATTGCCTGTACTGAAAACCCTTGTTTTAAAATGTCTTCTATATACGAATATACAAGTTGTGTCTTTATCCTTGTTTCCCACCCTTCATTACTATCATAGTTACTAAGCGATGCCACAAAGTTCGGTAACATACTCAAGGGTTTGACCTATAAAAATTGTCACAAAGAGTGCATGAGCCCAAAAGATGGTTCAAGACAATTTTTTTTTACAATAAAAAGCTTGACTCACTCGCTATAGTGGTCAGAAGTGCAAAGGCAAACAATTACACAAAAAATATTAAATATTAAATTTTTTTTATAGATGGTGAACAGCTTTTTATTATTTTTTTTTTATGGCAGGGTGGTTTTTATTACTTACTATTTTTTTATCAATATTTTTAAACCATTTTAATTTCAACAGATTTATTAGATCTTAAACGCTCACCAGATTTAGATTAATTTAGAGCTACGCTGCCCAGGCAACGTGAAGTGTTGTGGCAACCTTTGTCCGGCTTCGCCGACTAAAGTGTTGCAAGAGCAACACTTTGGTTTTGTTTCTTCACTATCGATCAGTAATAACATGATCAAAGGCTATTCCTCAGCGTTGAAAAAACAACAACAAAGTAGTATCGAAAGAAGGGACTAAATTGACTATGCATCCAGTTGAACTTCTATCGGGAGGGATGAAAACTCGGAACAATATCTTATACAATCTAGTTGGTATTATAAAGCTATCCGTAACTTTTCACGATTAGGTGATATCCATAGGTGACACTAATTATTACGAAACTACATCATTGTTAATAGCGACGAAGACCACACTGCCTTTCCATAACAAACAAATACAACGTAGAGACAATAGGGAAATTTTTTTTCAAGACAGTGGAAATTATTTATGTAGATATTTCGGCCCTATGTCCAAGGGCCGTCTTCAGCACAACACAAGAATAAGAGAGAAACTATATATATATATATATATATATATATATATATATATATATATATATATATATATATATATATATATATATATAAAAGAACTTACATCAAATTGTGAGGATTAAAACTGAATAATTAAAAACACTTTTTAAAACTTTTTTTTTAAATAGCCCTAGCATCCTTACTTCAATGAAGTTCAACCAGTACTGGCGAAAATAATGAAATGAGAATATAAGCTCATTCAAACTAAAGAGAATAAAATGATTAGATGCAATTTCTTAAAGCTAATCTTGCTTGTTTAGCAGCCTGTCTCAAAGGCCTTTTCGTAGTTGGTTCAGTACTATTATAAATCGGTTTAGTAAAATATTTCTTAAATTCGGGTAAAGATAAGACCCCAGTTACTCGCCAAAGAGGGGTCTATCAAATACCTTGTGATTGCGGAAAATACTATGTCGGCAGGACCCATCAGAATCTAGACGAACGATTACAACAGCATAAAAATGACATAGACAAGGCCTTAATTTCAAATAGTTCCAGCAACTCCTTGGATTCTGCTTTAGGTTGGCATATATTTAATAATCCGTCCCACATGATACTTTAGGAATAAAACAGGTCGTTTGAGAATCAATCGAAATTAATCTCAAAATAAATAATAATATTTCTTTGAACAGGGACTTGGGGGAATACTCACTAAATTCTTTATACTCAAATTTAATTAAAAATGATCTAACAAAATATTTTACTAAGCCGATTTATTATAGTAGCATAACTAGCATAGTTGCAAACCCTCTTCGTTGAAGTTGACTGTAGCCTAACAGCAGATTTTTACTTACAAGTCCCCTACATGTCTTACCACTGGAACCAAATTGGTTTTACCATCAAATACACTGAAAACAAATAATAGATTCACCAACTAGCAAAAGTTGCTAACCCCTCATTGCCGAAGGTGATTATTACCTAACAGCCGACTATTGCTTACAAGTCCTCTATATGTCTCACAATTTGTATCGGCCTAGATTTCGTTTCAGTGTGTACCTTACTACTGAAGTTGTCAGCCCCTTGAAACTTTCAAACTGGTATACCTCATGAAGGAATTTTTATACCAAAAATGGATGTCATGTACTTTGATCAGCTCATTAAGAGCTATCGATTGCCTTCGAAAAAAAATTCTATCTGTCTTAGTTTAAAAGTTGATTTTTTTTTTGCCATAGTCCAACTTTCTAAACGTCACCACGTCACCAGAAAGGAGCAAAGGATAAGCTCTAATTTCTTTAGCAATGAGAGAACTTTTAAAGTTTATTAGGCACATCTGATACCATTTCTCCACCGCAATCCCAAGTCCGAAAAACCGAATGATAAAACTCAGCTGAAATCACGAACAGAAATGGGTAGAAACAATAGATGGCAGCACTTCTGGACTCGTGGGAAAATGCCACATTTTTGCTTCTGTAATTGTTTCTATTTATCACTCAAAGAATATATATTGGCTGTGG
>NW_027062795.1:12500-95000 GCF_032884065.1 Artemia franciscana | reverse complement strand
TGTGTGTGTTTGTGTGTGTGTGTGTGCGTTTGTGTATTTGTGTTTGTGTGTTTCACCACTGTATGTTTCTTTTTTCTCTCTCCGTACCTGTATGTCTAACTGTGTTTGTGTCTGACAAGAGGGTACCAGAGGGCTAGTCATAGTGTGGTAGAGTGACGTTAATTGACATTGTGTATAACATTGAGGTTGGCTTGCGACAACTTGAACCATTGGATTTAATGCATGGTTTTATCATGAAAATATCTGACAAATGTCTTAGAAATGATGATGGGGTGCCGAGGGAATAGTCTTAGCTTGAAACGGTGTTGTGAATTGATATTATGCATCACATTGTAGGTGGCATGTGAAAAAACATGAGCCAATGGTTTTAATGCATGATTTTAACAAGAAAATATCTGGAAAATATCTTAGGAATTATCAAGGGCTACTGGGGAGAGCCAGTCACAGTTTGACCTGGTGGGATGAAGTAGCATGGTGTATTACGTTGAGGTTCGCTTGCCAAAACATGAACCATTGGATTGAATGTATAATTTTTAACACAAAAACACCTGGAGAATATCTTAGGAATGATGAGGGGACTCCGGAAGGTCCCCGGAGCTCTAATGATGGTCAATTATAGTGTGGCATGGCGGCAAGAATTGAGATGGTGTATCACGGAGGGTTGGCCTGCAAAAACCTGAGCCAGTGGATTTAAATTATATTTTGAACAAGCAGTGTTGGCTTACAAAAACATGAGCCATTGGGTTCAATGCATGATTTTTAATGAGAAAATATCTAGAAAATGTCTTAGGAATGATGAAGGGGTGTCAGAGGGTGCCCGAGGGTCAGTAATAATGTAGTAGAGTGGAATTAATTGCTTGGACTAGTATTTTCTAGAGCTTAAAGTTAAACTGAAAGGTCTTAAAATAATTTTTTTGTTTGAGGGGGAGTGAAATCTAACACCCAGTCAAATAAACGAGGTATTTTCATTGAAAGCCCTCAAAAATATCTTACGGTGGCTTCAACTCACCTTTAACGAGATTTTGTGAAATTTGAAGAGAAAATATTATTCAAGTGTACGCTTCTCAACGGGGAATGTATAGTCTTAAAAGATAAGGGAACGAATATGGCATTGGACTTTACAGTCCCTGCTGGTGGTGCTCATCTCCGTTTCTTGGTCCTTCAGTCGCGAAGTGCAATGGGGGGGGGGGGGCAACAATCCTGTGATTTAGCACACCCTTCCTGTTTACCTTCCCAAGGTTTCTCTAGGTACCCATTTAGATCTGGGTCGACTCTGGCTGAGCTTACAGAGTCACACCATTGACCCCCGTCCCATACCAAATGACTGGGTACACTAGGATTCGAAACCTCGCCCTCTCGGACAAGGGATCCGAAATCCAGCGCACCAATCTACTTGGCTAGGATGGCCTATATACTCTTATATAGTCTTGGCTCAGAAACAAGTAATTTTCATTAAAAACCCTCAAAAAAATCTTAATGCGGGTTAAATTTAGCTCTAATACCAAGTATCCCATCTGGAATGGGTTTGTAGGATCCCCACCTTTCTTTAATTCGTGATTCCTTTTGCTCATATGTCATCCTTTATAAGTGTTTTTTCCATGTTTTTTTAGTTTGGATTGCTTTTTCTGTATTTTACGGGACAGTCACCTATTGACATGGTGGCCTCAATTACTAAGAGTTATCAGAGGAAACACTAAAGTGGAATTTTTCATTAGGTATAAATGACCATTTCTAGTGTAGGCTAAACGAATATTTTGGGATGAAAATGCCCGAAGAAGTACCTTGTGTGAAAAAGACTCTATCAGTAAGGAAATGCGCTAAGAGCAACCCCCAATACTATCTAAAACATCCTCTAACGCATTACTCAACAAGCCGGTGTACTTCAAATGTAAGCAAATTTTGGTAATCGATTTTCCAGCCTGTATATCAGTTATTGCAATCATATGGGAACACGTAATTCATTTAATCAGTCTAGTATACGCTAACAGGGGATTCTCTTTGCGTGCAATAGGTTATTTTGTAGAATCTGTTTCTGAATTATATATTACAAAGGGTTTCATGTTCTAGATGTCAAGGGCTCCCATTGAGGTGGGATCCCCTTCGAATCCTAATGTCCCCTGAGAAAAACACATTGAGAGAAAAAAAAATGTCTATATAGGAAATGAAATCCTGAAGAAAAAAAAAATCCTTGAAAGAAAACGAAATCTCGAAAAATAAAAACTCTTAAGCTATTACATAACCCCTATACGTGTGCTGCCATAGCGTAATAGCTATGGATCCTAGGGGTCCGATGAAATGGGATACTAGGGCCCTCGATAGAATTGATTGCTAAGGCCTCCAGTGAAATTGGATGCTAGGGCCCTATTGGATAGGTTAGGGAGCCTGGTAAAATTTGATTTCAGGGCATCTAATAGAATTGGATGCTAGGGCCCAGTCAAATTGGATGCTAGTGCCCTCAGTGGTTAGGTTAGGGACCTGGTAAAATTGGATGCTAGGGCCCCGATGGAAATGGATGCTAGGGAGACTGGTGGGATTGCTCAATAGAGCTCTGCGTCTTGAAGGTTCCCCCACTAGTGGGCGCTAAACTTTCTTTAAGAATAGAAAAATTATTGGGTAACTATCTTAGAAATCCTGAAGTAATGAAGCTCCTGAAAGATTTTTAAAGAATTAAAGGAACTATTATGATCAGTCAAATAAACTCTGATTTGGTGGGGCCCCTGAAGGGTTTTTCCCCACAATCTTAGGTTTTTAATTATAATGATCAAAGAAAACAGGATTTGTCGGGAGTCTCGTAGGTATTTTCTATATTCTCTATGACGTAGCAAACAAAAAAATTATTCCATCTATAAAAACTTATTTACCTCAAGGACATAGTTGACAACTCTTGCCCCCGGGTTCTGGGAGGTTGTGTGAACCCCGGAATTGTATTATATGATCTTTGGTCCATTTTGGAAAAGATGAAAATCTAAAAAATTCGATTGGACACATTTTGGGGAAAGAGGGCTGGTTGGGGAGGGGATATTTGCCATCAGATTAGTTTTGACTCTCAAAAAGGAAACTAGAACTTTCAGTTTCTAGTCATTTGAGCTCCTCTGAAGTTTACATTTTCAATAAAAAACTTTATGTACCACCAGAAATAAGTTACAACCCTCCCCCAGGCTTTGGGGGAGTTATGTTGATCCCGAAGATTTTATTTTCTGATCTCAAAATTTTGTTTGAATGGGTTTTCAGAGAAGAAGGTTTGTGTGAAGGGGGGGGGGAGATAGATGCACTCCTTTCACCTTTAACTCTTAAAAAATAACTAGAACGTTCAATTTCCAATCAAGTGACCCAATTCTGAGGTTTATACAACCTTGCCTTACATAAGAACCTTATATGCCCCCATTGAATAACTTACAGCACTAGTCCCTGGGCTCTCTGGGGTTATGCTAACCCCAGAGTTTTTGTTATTTAATCTTAGAATTGTTCTTAACAAAGCCTATCTTAAAATTTTGATCAGATGCATTTTGGGAAAAAGGGCCTCAGAAGGGGGTGGGGCTGGTTGCCCTCTGATCACTTTTGGCTCTTAAAAAGGGCAATAGAAATTCTAACTTACAATTGAATGTTCCCGCTTTGAAGTCTATACTAACATCTCTTCCATAAAAAACCTTATATACCCCGGGAGCATAATTTAAACTTACCTCTGGGTTCTGGGGGGCTCTATTATTCCTGGAGTTTTGCTATATCATTTTAGGTCTATTTTGAACAAAATGGCTGCATCAATAATTCGATCGGACGACTTTGGGGAAAAGATGGTTTGAGGGTGGAGGGGCTAGGTGCCATAGGATAAATTATGACTCTTAAAAAGGGAACTAGAACTTTCAATTTTTTGTCGTTTAAGTCACCTCCGAAGTTTATACGACCATTTATTCCATAGGAACATTATATGCACCAAGGTCTAAACTTAAAACCTTAATTTTGACGAGCTCTCGCGGGGAGGGGGGTATGTTCACCACGAAGTTTTTGTTATCTGATCGTTGGTCTATTTCAAAGAAAACGGATATCTCAAACTGATCGGAAACATTTAATGAAAAGAGGGTGTGGGGGAGGAAGGAGGGGGATTAGATCCCCTCCAATCACTTTTTACCTTCAAAAACGTAACTGGAACTTTAAACTTCCGATCAAATGAGCCAACCTTGAAGTTTATACGACCACCCATTGTATAAAACCCTTATGCTTCCCCGGGGAAAAACTTAAAACACTTACCACTGGGCTCTAAGGGGTCGTGTTTACCCCGGAATTTTTTTTTATCTGATGTTTGAACTATTTGAAATAAAATGAATATCTAAAAAAAAGATTCGGATGGGTTTGGAGGAAAAGGGCATGGGGGGTGCCTTATTGGACGCCGATCTCTTTTGACTCTTATAAAAGTGAACTAGAATTTTCAATTCCAATCAAGTGAGCCCCCTCTTAGGTTTATACAAGCAGCACACCCATAAGAACCATATATACCCCCAGGGCATAACTTACAAAGCCTGCCCCTGGGGGTATTGTCAAACCCGGTGTTTTTGTTATCTGATCTTTGAACTATTTTTAAATTTTTATCGTCCGTATTTGGGGGAAAAAGGCAAGGCGGCTGTTTGCTCTATGATAAACGGCACTATAACTTCCAATTTTTAGTTAAATGAGCCCCCTCCGCAGTTTATACGACCATTCCTTCCACACGAATTGCCTCTGAGAAATATAGAGTAAAAGATTCGAGGCTTATTGCCTTAGGATTTGTAAGGGGGAGGCTAGTTGCCATTTGATTACTTTTAAACCTAAAAATGGAACTAGAACATTTAATATAAAATCACTTGAGCCCCCCTCCCTGGAAGTTTATACGGCTACTTTTTCCATAGAAACCTTGGTCTAATAGTTGTTGGACTATTTCAAACAAAATGGCTATCTCAAAACTTTGATCGGATGAATTTGGAAAAAAAGGTGTGGGGGGATGGGTGTATTCTTGCCGATCGCTTTTAATAACTCTTTAACTATAAGTTTCAATTTCCAATCGAATGAGCCACATATAGCGTTTATACGACCACCATTTACATAGAGCCTTATGTGCCCCAAGGGCATGATTTATAACACTTCCCCAGGCTCTGAGTGGTTGTGTTAACCCTTGAGTTCTTGTGATTTAATCTTTAAAGTATTTTGAACAAAATGACTGTCTCAAAATTATGATCGGATGCCTTTGGGGAAAAAAGGGCCATGGGGGGAAGGTTGCCTTCCGATCAATTTTCACTCTTAAAAAGGACAAAAATTTCTGATTTACAATCGAAGTTGTGTATGATCATACCTTTCATAAGAACCTTAAATGCCTCTTGGCATAATTTACAACCCTTGCCCCCCAAGTTCTGGGGGTCTATTATACCTGGAGGTTTTGTTATATGATCTTTGGTCTATTTTGAAAAAAAATGGCTATAGAAAAATTCGATCGGATGTTCGGGGAAAAGAAGGTTGAGAGGGGGGTTAGTTTTCATTGGATCACTCTTGACTCTTAAAACGGGACTTAGAACTTCCAATTTCTAATCATTTGATCCCCTCTGACATTTACACGACTATTTCTTCCATAAGACCTTATACGCCCCCAGGCCATAAGTTATAACCCTCTCCCAGGGTCTCGGGAGTAGTGTTGACCCCAAAATTTTTGTTATCTGATCATTGGACTATTTCAAAGAAACTGACAATCTCAAAATTTTCATCCGATTTGGAAAAAGATTGTGTGTTTTCAATTAAAATCAAGTTGCCGTAAAGCCATAGCTACTTGGAGATAAATGGCATATAGATGGTTTGAGTGAGACGCAAAGCTTGCATAAGCCCTCCGTTCCTTTTTGAATAATAAAAAGCTAACTAGAATATTCAATTTCCAATCAAATGAGCCACCTCTGAAGTTTATATAAACATCCCTATATAGCCCTGGGGCATAACTTAAAACACATGCTCCGTGCTTTGGGGGTTTGTGTTGACCCCGGAATTTTTGCTGTTTGATGTTTCAACTATTTTCAACAAAATTGCAATATTAAAACTTTTATCAGTTGGATTTGAGGAAAAAACGGCGGTGGGAGGAGGGCTAGTTGCCCTCCAATCTGTTACGACTCTTAAAAATTGAACTGGAGCTTTAAATTTCTAATCAAATGAGCCTTCTCTGACGTTTATACGAGCATCCCTTCTATAAGATTCATATATGCTCCCAGGCCATAACCTACAATGCCTGCTCCCGGTCCCTGGGAACTTTTATTGACTCCAGAATTTTGTCATACGGTCTTTGAATTGTTTTTAACAAAATGGGTATCTCAAAATTTTTATAGAATGCGTTTTGGGAAAAACATTGTGGGGGGTCCAGTTTTGAAAAAGAGCTCTAGAACTTCTGATTTCCAATCGATTTCCCTCTGATTAAATCCCAGATTTCTAGGCGCAAAATCTTGCCTTTTATTACTAAATGAGTTTACACGGTCGTGGACAAAAGTTCTATTATTTGTTCCACTATGATATGTTGGGTCATAAGGGCTAGTAACTTCTGCAATTGACCTTTTAGAGGCCTGGCTGGAAGCAGTTGGTATAGAGTTTTTCCACTCTGCGATGGATGGGGTCGAATCATAGCTACTGTCGTAAGTATTATGCACACTACTAAATGACATCTGCGAATTAATGCTCTCCAGAGACACTTGTGAAGAACTTCTCTCTCTAGCTAAATGATTTGCCATTCCACTTTCTAAATTATTTCCTTGAGGTTCTCCATTACTTTTTTTTTCCCCCAACGTCTCACGGTTCTCTAATTGTTCAGTGTTTCCTGTTTCAAACATTTAAGGATGGTATTTATTTCTAGTAATCAATTTCAAACCGCGTGGCTTCATGTCTGATTGACCATCGTTTTTCATTTTATCCATCTCGATTTTTAGTTGGCTTCCTGCCAACATTTCTCGTTTTCTGTACTGCAGGCTAACAGATATTTTTTGCTGACACAGATAAACACTTGATTTCAATAGGAAGTCTCTGGCAGATAATCTCTACCAAATTTTATTAGGAAAGCGGGAATACCATGGGTTGATGTTTGGCAAAATGGATCTCTAAAATCACTAGAGCGCATTTTTGTGGGTAGGATAATGCTGTTAAAAGCAGAAATCAAATCATCAAACATTGACCGCCCTCTTCTAACTGTATCAAGGTTATATAAAATGAGGTTACAGCGTTTGCCATCAGCTTCAAGCTGTTGTAACTTAGATTTTACTATCTCGAGTTCTCAATGTAGGCTAGCCACTTCAGACTCAATTATTTCACTTTCCTACTTAAATTCATTCACCGATGTGTCTATACGCTAAGACAATATTCCCAGATTTGCACTGATCGATGATACCTGTTGAGCCTTGGGCTCAATCTTTTGTATATGTAAGCTCATTTCGTTAATCCTTGCTGGTATATCTGACAGGGTCTGGCTTGATTTTCTACCATTATTCCTTTCCCACTATCAAATTATTTTAACAAAGAAAGTACTTAAGTTTCTGTGAGCAGCCCCGTGTATATTTTTCCACCATACTCAGACGTCCCACTCATTTAGTATCTTATACAATTTTTGACTAGCAGAATCCGTATTATACAAGCTTTAATATATCGGTCGAAATGTTAACTCATTTACTGCTATCTGCCAAACATAGCTTATTCCATTTATGATTTATATTCTTAACAATCAAACGGCCCACTGATGCTCACACTGATACTTGGGTTTTTACTTTACGGATGAATAGTTCATCCGAATTTGACAGAGAACTCTTCAAGTTCTCTGTCAAATTTCGGAGGAAATAGTAATCACATTTTTCCATTCCAACACTTTTCATTTTTCAAACCTGATCCTTTTTTGACAAAATAAGAGCTTTAGTTCCTTTAAAAGACTGACGTTTTTCATTAATTGTCGTTTAAAGTTTGAATTTTTGGAGAAAAGAGTGGAAATGTATTCCCATGAGTCTTATTATAAAAATATTCTGGGGTAAAAGAACCTCAAACACAAGGATGCAACTTCTTATAAAGGATTTTCATTTTATCAGCATTGGCAGCTCTCGATAAAAGGAAAGCACAAGCGAGGAGTCAACTCTTGTGGAAAATTAATTTTGCAAACGTGTTACCTTCCTTTTTTCCTTTTCTGTTTCTTTTTATTTCTTTTAAGTTACTTATTAAGCGCGCAAAACACACTCACCATATATACTGAAAACTTTAAAAGTTGCACCTGACTTTTTTTTAATGATTGGTGACTTATTCAAAACCATTAATTTATCTTCATTGTCAATTTTCTTTGTAGACACCTTTTGCCATGATCTTTTTTTTAATATTCTAATGACTGTTATATGCAATAGCTACGAAGAAGCAAAGGGTTACTTGCAGAAAAATGTTAGTAGATATTATCTACAAAAAATGTTAGTAGAAACCGTTAGTAAACAAATTCTAGAATAATGTATAACCTGGTGGAAATAAGGGCACCCTTCACCATGGATATGGGGGTAATGTATTCTTAAATGTCCCATAATTTTATAACGGATTGAGCTAACTCTGTTATAATCATCACACACGTGTTTAAACTGGTTTATTTCGAACGGTGAAATAACAAGTTTCATGTAACCGTGATATTGCCGATTTCATACTTTCATTTTCGGGTGATTGTTATCATACGATTGAAACAACTGAAATCTTTTAAGATAAGACAGTTGTTTTTAACACAAATGACGCAATAAGACCGTTTAATTCGCCATTTTATTTTAATTTGCCGTTTAATTACCCATTAACTCAGAATTACAACTGAATATTTCTAGCAGATTCTAAACAAATTTGGAATACAAGACATTGCAAGACAATTCTGTAAAAACATTTGATATTTTATCCCTCAGGTCAAAAAATGGATATAGATGTTATGAAAACTCTAGATTACTAGATTACCTGTGTTTTAGCTTACACATCCGTGCTTGAACACATTCACAAAAAAATGGCTATTTTTGCTGGGTGAACATATGCCTTTTCCATTTCTTCAGTGCAAAAAAAGGTCATTATCGTAAACAAACTAACAGTATTTAGTGTAATTGTAACACTTGAAAATATATGTAATACAGATACATAAATATTGCGACGTCTCAAACACAAGTAACAATATGTCAAACGAAAGAACAGAACCATTCAATCCTAAATATCGAAACACTTGAACAATTTTCTCAGCTAGATATAGAAGAATAATGTAGAGACTATTGCACTGACTGGACTACTTAAAATGTTTAGCAATCAAAATAGCATATCTCAAACATTACAAATGAAAGACACGGGGAAAAATCGTCAACGAAGGTTCGTGGAAGAGAAAAAACATTCAAATGTAAAATATGCAATAAAAGTTTTTTCAGAATACATATTTAACAACACACATGACAATTAATGCTTAGAGAGTTCATACTGCTGAAAAATCTCGTACTTGAAACATCTCTCCTAGCGTATTTTCTCGTAAAATCACATTATTCTGGCATACGAAGATTAATATTAGAGAAAATCATTATACTTGTAACATCTGCACTAAATCATTTCCTCATAAACACCAAATATCAAAGTATATTAGAGTTTATACCGGTGAAAAGTCAAACACCTGAAACATATGTGCAAAAACCTCTCTCAGGATGATCGCTTATCTAGTCATATGAGAATTAAAACTGGAAAAAAGCTTTTATTCATATTTATGTGCGAAAGCATTTTCTCATATGCCCATGTTATCCAGTCATACGAGGTTCTGACTACAAAAAAGCCTTGGCAATATCTGTAATAAACTGTTTTCTTAGAAATCGAATTTTTACACACACATGAAAGTTCATACTGGAAACAAAATCATATACTTGCAACATCTACACAAGAGCGTTTTCTCATAAATCCGAAATATCCATGCATATGAGAGTTTATTAATGGCTAAAAGCTTTTTAGCACTTTTAAAATAGGTTAATTTAGGTTAAGCTTACGTGCCAACTTGAACAAAATTAACCTAACTTAAAATTACATGGCATTGACATTAATATCCCACCAGACAAAATAAGTAAAATAATGATTTCAAAAAATGATGGAAGAAAAACAATTTCTAAAGCAGCAGTAATCTTGGAATTGTATTATTCTGGTTAATTTGTTTTTCATATGGTCTTTTTTTCGTTCGCCTGACCTCGCTGATTACACATGCTGTCTCTTTCTATCTCTTCCTATAATTTCTCCCTCTCCCATCTATCTTTCTCTCTCTCTTTCCCTCTATCTATCACTCAGCCGTATGATTTTATAGTTGGTTCTTCTCCAAAGTATACGAAAGCGAGTATCTACCAACCATAGTACCCCACTGGATGCTTTAGGAGAAGTGGGAAGCGATCTTAGTGATATGAACAAAGATACTGACTAGATTTAGCAGTCTAATGAGATAGGGCTGTACCAACAAGAAATCGGCCACACAAAAGACTCTGCTATGTAGCCGGACATGGCTGACATGGAGTCAGCTTTTGTTTGAGCAATTTCTTCAACTTGTGGCTTATATATTGAATCTTTATTCACTTCAGAATGGCAGAAATATCCATGTAAAAAATGATGAACATAAGGTATTCCTCGGGATAAATCTGTTAATGGCAAACCACTAACTTCGAAGCATAAGGATTACCGGGCTTCTGATCCTAACCTTGTTGTCTCATTTGCATTGTCAAGGATGTTGAAAAACATATACAAAGAAATTCTAAAAAGCTTAAATGTAAAGATACAAACTGACAATCTTGACTGACGAGAAAGATAACTTTTCTGACCAGCTTTCATTGGTGCTCCTGAATTTAAACTGATTAAGTTTATTGAGTTTTTATGCATCTCTTGGCGTTTTCTTTTGTCTTTTTTTTTTCAAATTTTGCTGATTTTCCTGAACTTGGGCGTATTAAGCTTATTTACTTTATTCAGCTTTTCATTTATTTCGTTGTGTATTTGTTTCGTTTCAATTTTCCTGGTCAACTTTTGCTGTTGCCTGTAGTTTGCTGAGTCCTGAGGCTAATTAAGAGGAGCTGAGAAGCAAATAAACTCCTACGGGCTTTTTCTCATGGTGCTTGAAGAATTGACTTCTCATTAAAAACTATGAAGTTAAGGCGTTCCTTGAGATAAATCTGTTGTTAGGGTACCATTAACTTCAAAGCGCGAGAGTTTATTAGGTAGCTGATCTTGACATTGGTGTCCCATTTTATATCGTCAAAAATAATATCGAGGAAAATAGTCGAAGAGATTATAAGAAACTTTCATGTCAGACACAACATGACAATCACAACCTTCAAATAAGATAGGCTTTCAAAGTTGTGACCAATGATTAAATTAACCAGAATCAAATTAAAACAGTTAAAGAAGCCAGGAACGTAATAGGCCACCAATTTTGGTCTTTTTCCTGTATGAGTGGTTGTGCCTACAATAAGAATGTTTAGGAGGGAAAATTGAAGGAAGCTTTCAAATGGAAAATTGAAGGAAGATTTAGGATTTGAACTTGATGTCAAAGTCGTTTGACAAATGACTGAATGTTTCAGGATAAAAGAGCATATTCTCATCTTTGATAGCTGCTTTTCATCTGCCTCCCTCCTTAAGCAACTAGTAAAGGATGGCATTTGGTGTATCGCACTATTTATTAAATAGGAAGCTTCTTTCTATCCTTGCCGCTGACAGGACTCTAGATAGAGGGATCTTCAGCAACAAACATTCTAGCTCTTAACACCAGAGTGTCATTGGCTCTTTGCTAAAGAACTTTTATGATTTGAGCAGTGTATTTTTATTGCTGAAAACAGCAAAGGTTACAAATACAAAACCTACACTAAATAAGAGTGAGGCTACTTCCTCCCCTTCTAAAAAACCTAAAAGACTCAAGCGTCATTTCCACATTACTGAAACCGATGTATGCTTTAAATAGTATGTTTTATTTGTCTAAGAATAATATGAGTGGGATGATATAGTAAGAAAATATTTAACGAAAATAATAGCTTCTTGGGAGGATTTAAAGAGGGAAGCTTTGAATATACTGGGATTGGAGGAGCAGCCTGCCTAAGGGAATCTTTGAACAGACTGGGACGGAGGAAGAGCGTGCGTAGCTGTGTTGGTCCCAGGTGGCCTGGTGCCACAGAAAGTTTTTAATAGTTGTAGTAGTAGTAGGTGTAGAAGTAGCAGTAGTAGTAGTAGTAGTAGTAGTAGTAGTAGTAGTAGTAGTAGTAGTAGTAGTAGCAGTAGTAGTAGTACTAGTAGCTTCAGTAAAGGTCTTATCCTTGTATGGTATACCAGACAAATACATAAAAGTGATTATTGCTATTTATGAGAATAACACTGCGGCGGTTAAGGTAGGAAATGAGGTTAGCAGCTTGTTTTGTATCAAACAGTTCGTGGTAACGAACTGTAGTAAGGAGCGACCCGGCTCAATAGTAAACAAAACTCTAAAAATCGGAATTTTGATGCTAATAGATACATCAAAAGAATCGGATTTTTATGCTGATTTTTAATATATAAGGTTCATCAAATATAGTCTTGAGTCAGGAAATGACTCAAGCGTCATTTCCACATTACTGAAACCGATGTATGCTTTAAATAGTATGTTTTATTTGTCTAAGAATAATATGAGTGGGATGATATAGTAAGAAAATATTTAACGAAAATAATAGCTTCTTGGGAGGATTTAAAGAGGGAAGCTTTGAATATACTGGGATTGGAGGAGCAGCCTGCCTAAGGGAATCTTTGAACAGACTGGGACGGAGGAAGAGCGTGCGTAGCTGTGTTGGTCCCAGGTGGCCTGGTGCCACAGAAAGTTTTTAATAGTTGTAGTAGTAGCAGGTGTAGAAGTAGCAGTAGTAGTAGTAGTAGTAGTAGTAGTAGTAGGTGTAGCAGTAGGTATAGTAGTAAAAGTAGTAAAAGTTGTAGCAGTAGTATTAGTACTAGTAGCTTCAGTAAAGGTCTTATCCTTGTATGGTATACCAGACAAATACATAAAAGTGATTATTGCTATTTATGAGAATAACACTGCGGCGGTTAAGGTAGGAAATGAGGTTAGCAGCTTGTTTTGTATCAAACAGTTCGTGGTAACGAACTGTAGTAAGGAGCGACCCGGCTCAATAGTAAACAAAACTCTAAAAATCGGAATTTTGATGCTAATAGATACATCAAAAGAATCGGATTTTTATGCTGATTTTTAATTTATAAGGTTCATCAAATATAGTCTTTGTTACCAAAAGTTACGAGCCTGAGAAAATTTACCTTATTTTGGAAAATAGGGGGAACATTCCCTAAAAGTCATAAAATCTTAAAAGAAATTACACCATCATATTCAGCGTATCAGAGAACCCTATAGCAAATATTTCAAGCTCCTATCTACAAAAATGAGGAATTTTGTATTTTTTGCCAGAAAACAGATCACGGGTGCGTGTTTATTTGTTTTTTTTTGTTTTTTTTTCTTTTCCCCAAGGGTCATCGTATCGACCATGTGGTCCTAGAATGTCGCAAGAGGGCTCATTCTAACGGAAATAAAAGTTCTAGTGCCCTTTTTAAGTGACCAAAACAATTGGAGGGCACCTAGGCCCCTTACCGCACTCATTGTTTTCCCAAAGTCAAAGCATCAAAATTTTGAGGTAGCCATTTTGTTCCACATAGTCAAAAACCATAATAACTATGTCTTTGGGGATGACTTACTCCCCCACAGTCCCTGGGGGAGGGGCTGCAAGTTACAAATTTTGACCGGTGTTTACATACAGTAATGGATATTGGGAAGTGTACAGACGTTTTCAGGGGGATTTTTTTGGTTTGGGGGGTGGGGTTGAGGGGAGTGGGCTATGTGGGAGGATCTTTCCTTGGAGGAATATGTCATGGGGGAAGAGAAATTTAATGAAAAGGTCGCAGGATTTTCTAGCATTACTATAAAAAAAAAAACAATGAAAAAATAAACATGAAAAAGGTTTTTCAATTGAAAGTAAGGAGTAGCATTAAAACTTAAAACGAACAAAGATTATTAAGCATATGAGGGGTTTTAAAAATACTTTAGCATAAAGAGCGAGGTATTTAGGAGGAGATAAATACCTCGCTCTCTATGCTAAAGTATTTTTAGTAATTTCAACTATTTATTCTACAGCCTTTCTGATTCAGGGGTCATTCTTAAAGAATTGGGATAAAACTTAAGATTTAGTGTGAAGAGCGAGGTATTAAAGAGGGGATAAACCCCCTCATATACATAATTAAAAATATAAGAATATAAAAGTTTGTTACGTAAGTTAATTCTTAAGTTACGTATATTTTTTACTAATAAAAACGTTCGTTAAAAAATTAAAAGTTCTAGTCGCCTTTTTAAGTAACCGAAAAATTGGAGGGCAACTACGCCTCCTTCCCCACCCCTTATTTCTCAAAATCGTCTGATCAAAACTAAGAGAAAGCCATTTAGCCAAATAAATAATTAATATGCAAATTTCATTTTAATAATTTATGTGCGGAGAGCTAAAATCAAACAGGCATTAATTCAAAAACGTTCAGAAATTAAATAAAAAAACTAGTTTTTTTAACTGAAAGAAAGGAGCGACATTAAAACTTAAAACGAACAGAAATTACTCCGTATATGCAATTGGTTGTCCCCTCCGCAATCCCTCGCTCTTTACGCTAAAGTTTGACTCTTTGCCACAATTCTACTTTTTAAAACAACTAAAAACTTTAGCGTAAAGAGCGAGGGATTGCGGAGGGGACAACCCGTTTCATATACGGAGTAATTTCTGTTCGTTTTAAGTTTTGATGTCGCTCCTTACTTTCAGTTAAAAAAAACTAGTTTTTTTTATTTAATTAAATCAGGAGTTAAGGAGGGTTGTGTTCAATCCTTCTTTATATGGATCACTTTGATGGCCTCTGTTTTAAGGAGCACAGGAAAGGCAATGGGAGACCGCAGAATCAAATGGGGACGAAAAACTCTCCTGTACTTAGATTATGCTGATGATTTAAGCATCCTAGACGAAAATGTGAGCAATCTGAATGAGCCTTTAGAGGTTTTGTGAGTTCAGGATGCTAGAATAGGTTTGAAAATTAAAGTTAAGAAGACTAAGTCACTAAGGTTAGGAAAATAATAAGTAATGATGAAAATGTGTTGTTGGGTAATGAAAAGATTGATAACAAAAGAGCTTACCTAAGCTATGGATGTCAGGCAATTGACTTTTCAAACGATAATTTTGACAGGACCTTTGCCTGTCATCATCAGATTCAAATTCAAATCTGTTGCCAGAAAGTAAAATCACTAAATAAATAAAACTAAAAACACTGAACAACCCTAATAATGAGCCGAACCTGGAATTATTGTTGTGAAATGGCCAGAATTTTGGCAAAGGTATTGATTGAAGCTATCCTAGTAGATCTTAAAGAGGTTGGGCCTGTTTAAAAGGGTTGGAGTTTCTTGTGAGTTTTCAGTCTATGGGTGATGGGTCCCCAAATTTTGCTAATGTGAAATTCACCATTGTCTTTATTGATGGCTGGTTTGTTTTTAGCAATTTCCAGAACTTTTCTGATTTTCTGCTTTAAGACTTGTGGTATAACCACCCTATAGTCAAAAATTTTGTAGTCTATTCATTGGTTGATAGAGCTAGATATTCTATTCATTTGTAGTGTGTTCCTCTGACTTTGAGCTGAAGACTGAACTTGATCATATAATAGATGTTCTGATAGGTAATGGATACCCCAAAAAGTTATTGACAAGGTTAATTCCAGGAGGAATATAAATGGAAAAGCCAAGAGCTCTGCCCCTAAGATTGAAGAAGACAAACCCTTTTTGTCAATACCTTACATTTCTGACATTTTAAGCTCCAAACTCACTAAGCTTGGCTCTAAGGTGCTTTTTCCTTCTGGAAGGACTATCTCCTCCTTCTTGAACAAAGGCAAGGATAAGATTACTTCAGATCCACTAGGGGTATATCAGATTCCTTGCAGCTCTGGTAATTCCTATACAGGTCGTACCATTAGACCTCTACATCACCAATTAAAAGAACATGCTGATTCCATTGATACCTGCCTTGAAAAGACAGACATTTTTACAAATTGACTTAAGTGCTTACCCTCCCCCAGCACGTGACAGCTGTGAAAAAGCTGAAAAATGGACGTGCGCCTTGAGTCGATGGGATTACGGTAGATATGCTGAAAGCGTCCCTTCGAGCCTGCATATGTGTATGGAATGCTCTTCTAGTGGCCATCTGGAACAACGAAAAAGTCCCAAAAGATTGGACCAAAGTTATACTGGTCAAACCCTTCAAGAAAGGTGATGTACAAATTTGTGACAATTGGAGGGGCATCAACTTGACGTCTGTGCCTAGTAAAATACTAGTCTCAGTCATATTATAACGCCCAAGAGCGGTTCTAGACTCACACTTCAGCAAATAGCCACACGGGTTCTGACCTGGTAGGTCTTACTCTGATCTGTTTTTCATTCTTAGACTGATGGAGGAAGAGTCCAGAGAATGGAGCAAAAAGCCATACTTGCTCTTCATTGATTTTAAAAAGGCGGTCGATTCTGGTGACCGAGACACTTTATGGAAGATTTTGAAATATTACGGAGGACCTGATAAGCTAGTCAAAATGATAATCTTACTATATGAGGACAGTTAATGCTGTGTACACACAGAAAATGGGGACATGCGTTTCTTCAAGATAATGTCTGGCGTCAAACAAGGATGTGTCCTATCCTCGTTTCTGTTTGTCATTGTAATAGAATATATTCTACGGCAGTCTTCAGGCATTGGAGTGAAGATTAGCATTCGACTGATCTCTGATCTGAACTTTGCAGATGATGTTGTTTTTCTTGAAGAAGCTAAACTGTGACTGCAGCTGCTACTCGACACCATAGACCAAAAGGCCGAAAAATGGGACTTGCAATACATGTCGGTAAAACAAAGAGAATGGCCACATCTGACACCCCGCTGATACTAAAATACAAAGATAAAACAATTGAGCAGGTCAAGGAATCTAAGCATCTCGGGAGTTGGACTGAATACGATGGTGAAATAGCCAACGAAATCAAGAGGAAAATTAGACGAGTGACATCGGCCTTTAGCAAGTCGAAACCAGTCTCGCACAGTAGTAAATACCCTTTGCGTTTGAAACGCAGCCTCCTGAATAGTAATGTCACGTCCATCCTCCTCTATGCTAGTGAATGCTGGAAACTAAACATCCAACTGGAGAAACGTGTCCTAGCCTTCGAAAACATGTGCCTTAGGAGAATCCTGAACATATAATGGCAGGGGAAGGTCACCAACATAGAATTTTGCCGACGAACCTGTCAGCCATTAGTTATTGACCTTCTGAAATGTAGGAAGAGGATATACCTTGGCCGCGTTCTCCATATGCCAGAGGATCGACTTCCGAATACAGTATATGAGTAGCACCCTGAGGAGAGGTGAAAAGAGGTCGATAAAAACAAACCTTATGACGACACTACAGCCGAGACCTGAGTAATGCGGAGATTTCTCTTCAATCAAAGTGGGAGGACGTCACGGCTGCAGTTCAGCTCCAAGATGTCTGGCGAGGTTTCACAGACACCCTATGTGTAAGAGGGTGTAAAGAGGGAGGCTTTTAATAGGGTGGGATGAAGGATGAGCATGCGTAGCTGTGTCGGCCTCAGGTGGCCATCACATTTATAGCCAGTGTTTCACTTATAAAAATGAAGCCTTGCAAAATAGAGCTTCTCTGGAATGAAACACACTTCACAATGTTTTTGATCCCAATTTATGAGGTTTTGAAGATCTACAAATACATTTCCTAAATTTAGAAAAATAAAACCATTGATATGGCTTGAAATTGTGCTCAAATGTCAGGAGTATTATTTTCAAAACTAAGACCATAGAACAAGAAACTAAAACTGAAAATTAAGCTATAATGTTGCTTTGTCAAAATTCTATTAGGCATATACCTGTCAAATAGGTAAATTTCTAAGACGTAGAAATCAGAAGAGGGTTAATCCGATATCTTAGCAATATCTTCCCAGGGTATGTTTTTGGTCCTTGATTCATTATTGAAAGTTTCATTTTCCTAACCTAAGCCCTTTCCAAGGTAGCAAAATGTAGATTGCCTAGAATTCTACAATCCTCTTATATTTTCCATAACATTGTTCGCAGCTGGATGATAATAAAACTATTTGTTATTTAACAAAATTTTTCTTTACATTCTTATAGATTGTAGATTTTAATTCTTCTGTCTTTCTATCCCCATTATTTCTAACAGTTTTTATGTTTCGTGAAACATAAATTCTATTAGGCATAGACCTATTTAGATTTCTCAAGGGAAGTTATCAATTTGTTAAGACATCTGATTTTCCAGAGAATAAACTAAATTCTTTTGATTTGTTATGCAGCCAAACGTTTTCATCTGATTTTATCTCTAAGACAATCTCTTCCTTTTCCTTGTGTACAATCAAAAGTGTTTTATAAAAATTGAAGATTTTGCAAATCACTCAGTGTGTGAAACTGAATGATAGAACTTGGATATTTATACTTTTAGATATATTCTAAATTTTATCTATATTTACATTTGAAGATTTTACACTTTTGAAATCACTTAAATTGTGCACAAGAGGTCAGAGCCATTATATTTACCAGTTTCAATCTTCTGCAACTTACGCTACAGGTTAACTGCAGCAGTAAATTCAACAACTTAAATAAAATGGAACCACCGGAAGTAAAACTTTTTAAAGTATCAAGGACACAAAAAAGCCATTTTTGCCCCCTAGATCAATATTAGGACTATTCATACCTCAAAACTATGATTATCTAGGATTTTTCTTTTGGTTTTTAATAAAAATGAGAAATTTTTATAGTATTACACTTTTGTCAGTACTACCACGGTGAACAGGAGAAATAAATAAGCAAAACTAATTTATTAAATTTGGTGACATTTTTTGCCGGTAAAAAATCAAACATTAGCAGTCTGGTTATTTTCAAAGTCAACTAGACTTTCAAAAAAGCCATATTTTTTAAAACTGTTTGGTGCAATATTTTCTAAAACTTATTTTTGCATATTTTCTTAATATTTTCGCAAAATTTTTCACCTAAATCATAAAAACAAAATGCAACAACCTCCAAAAGTAAGACTTTTTAAAGTATCAAAGGCATAAAACAACTGTTTTTGCCCGCTAGATCAATATTAGGACTTTTTATACCTGAAAACAGCGATTTCTTTTATATTTGTCTTCTTATTTTTTTTTTAACGGGAAGTTTTTAGGGTGGTATTATATTTTTGTTGGTGTTACCACGTTGAACCGTGAAAATTAATAAACAAGACTAAATTTTTAAATTTGTTAACGCTTTTCGCCCGTAAGAGCTCAAACATTAACAGTCAAATGATTTCCAAAGTCAACTAGAACTTCAAAGGAAAGTTACGAGTTTTATTTTTCAAGTGCCATATTTTTGAAAACTTATTTTTGCTTGTTTTCTCTCATGATTCTTTACTTTTTTTTTAATTTGCATCCACTACTACTGCTAACTGAATAATTATATATAATGATCAGTGTCCTAGAAAAATTTAATTTCAGATTTTTTCCAATTATTCAAAATATATATGGTTGGGTTAGTTACCACTGACCAATTCCAACGATCATATTTTTTCGATCACTGTCCTTGGTACTTCTTGGCTACGCACGCACTAGAAAAAACCTGACAATTGAGTTCACTTTAAACGAGTAAAAAAAAACAAAAATCAAGAAGTTAAAAAAAGCGTATACTGTTAACCCTTAACCAGCTTATGCAGCCCTTACCACCAGTATATTTAAAGTAAGCTACCAAGCCAACCATATTTTAATCTGAAAAAAATGTTTTCTGGAAAACGTAATTTGTTCTATAGGCCTATTACCCACATAGAAGAAGATATTTGAGAAGGGTTAGGATGAAGAGTGATCCTTACAGTTACTGGATGTGTTGATGGTGGGAGGAGAATTTATTTGATTTTAGAGGAATTGTGAAGGGTTAAATGTCTTGAGAAAGGAAATTTTTGGCGTGGATGAGGGGCATGACTCTTGGGTGGAACAATTCCTGGGAAAAGGGCCTTTGGCATGGTTTATTTATGTGGGTATAAGCCATTGTGAGGGTATTATCTCAGGATTTATTAATATTAGTGTTTTTGAATGGTTTTCCTTGCTTTAATAATTTTGATCAAAAGTGTAAATTGAATCCTTTAATTGTATTTGTATGTTGCTAATTGTGTTTTTGTGTCAACCATACTATACTATATACTACTATACTATAGCTGGTAATGACGTACCGGCAAAGTCAGCCTTATTTAGTTGAAGGTATTTTGTTATTGTTGATTATTTTTGGTATTATTGATTATTTGTTATTGTTATTATTGATTATTGTTATTATTATTATTATTATTATTGTTATTGTTGATTATTGGTATTATATTTTGTTGAAGGTATCCAACATCTTGGTGCAACAATATAGTTTCAAACTCAAAGGTTTTGTCAAAAGACGTACATTTTTGACAGTTCTAGTCTACTTGATTTTAAAAAGTTCATTGTCTTGACTTCATAAAATAAACCCCGCAATAAAATAACCACATACTGTAAGTTGGGCAAAAAAAATCATTAATTACACTGGTCAGTTTTTAAAGATAAGATAAGATTTATCCATAATAATTAAATATACAGCAATAACCCCCAGAAAGGGTCCCCAACATGTGAGGAAGAAAAAATGACATTTAAACCCTGATTCAAAGCAAAAAATGGTCAATAAATATTAAAAATTAATAGTTTACTTTGAATTTTAGTCTGATAAATTATGATGAAATAGCAACTATATAGTATTTTGTGTACTATTCTCAAATATTCTTTCCAAGATATTTTAACAAATAAATTTTTTTGTTGGTAATTTTATAAAGTCTGTTTCTTCGTTTTCACTTCACCTGTCTTAGAGAGAAAAAAATTAATTGGGGGAGAGTGAATTTCTACTAACATATCTTCCTGAACAAAAAATACATGACTCATCGGCTTATTTAATTTTCCCCTCCCTCATTTAGTATTAAAATTTCTTGAAGTTTTTCTTATTGGCAGTAATTATCTTTTCTCATCTTCTGAAATATGTCGACCTAAAATGACGGCTTTGACAGCACTTTCACTTTATCTGGAAGACTTTTTTGCTTGCAGCAGTTTTAACAATTATTAATTTGCAGGGTACATGATTATGGGAACTCTCGGAGAATAATCCCTAATTTGGCCAACTTTCTGGCACTTGACGAACAGTAAACCCTCAAGGGCTATTTTCGGCAACATAACGTCTGGTGAAAACTAATTTTGGAAATAACTGGCTCACCAAAATTAGCCCCACCACCTATGATAAACATACAAAAGTACTCTTCAATATGTTCTTAAAACTAAACTTATTCTTTTCCACTGTTTCATTTAGTTTTTGTTAGTTCTTTACTAGTCATCTGTCTCATCTCAATGACGACAAATCGATGCAGTATATATAATCGAGGTATGCATTATTTATACCAACAAATTCAAATATAAATTTAATGGTACAATTGTATAGTTAATAAATACAAATAAATATGTTTTCCCTTTTTGATTCATTTGTTTAATTATTGTAACATTCTTCAACAATGGTGGCTGGTTGTGGTTTCTTTTCTTTTTTTGCAGAATGTTCGCCAGGTGTGTGTATTTTTCTATTGTATACTAATACATAAATAAAGAAAATGGTGGCATAAATGGAATAAAGATTACAAACTTCACCCTTGATTTGACTTTACCAGAAGCTAGACCATAATTTCCAACTGAATACACAAAAAAGAGATTCGCTGCTCTGTTGTTTGGGAAATCACAGCTAATCCGAAAATCAGGAATAAGCCTCATGGGATCAATAGATCACAAAGTGGCAAAGAGCCCCCTTTTCAATGATTTATTGCAGTTTTTATCGCCTATTTAGCCAAGAGAGTACTTATTTGGTAGTAAATTCCTTTTGAAAAATATCTGACGAAAAAGTAGCTTATCGTAAAAGCTGGAGTTTTCCCAAAATGTTCTGGTATTGGGTAAGAGTTTTATTATAAATTTTTCAATGGATCCTTTCGGATGGGAATACAATGTTTATGGTTTTTTAGCTTCCTTAATTTGCTATTATGTACCCATAAGATATTGAATTTTTGTGCATATATGTGTTATTTATTACACGTTTTAACTTTCAGAAAGTTGGAAAAGGACTGGAATTAAAATAATTAATGTACTATTTTCATCTGGCAGTAAAAAAAGACTGTTCTAGAAAGTACCTACGATAAAAGACCACGCCGCTAGACCCCCTTACAATGTCATTGGCACACCTAAAGTTTGCATCTTATATTTTCACACTTAAAAAATATTCTCATACTTATTATATTTGCTTATTATTAATGCTTTTTATTCTCACACTTAGGAATTGTACAATGGCTGAGCCCTGCTTAAGGCACACTTATTGATTAAAAGCGAAGGCCTGCATTGTTTAGTCTTTGCACTTTATTTCATCAACTTGGGATTAATAGTCAAAATAATAATAGATAAAATCTGCAATATTTTTTGCACCCCTAAAGGCACAACTACCAATAAAAAGTGAAGACCTGCACTATTTCATCAATTTGCTTATGCTTATTATTATCACACTTATTATTATATTACATTTATTTCATACTAATTATTACACTTATTTGCCAAAAACAGTTTGCTACGTTGTTTTCAAAACGTGCGGCAGTAAGGTAATGTATGTTCAGTGACGTTTTGATACCCATGATCTACCCTACCCCACTAATACTCCTTTGAAAATGGCTTAATAGTTGTGATTTTTTGCAATTACCTGAGAAGTGTAAAAACGCTAGATACAACTTTTAGGTGTCAATTTAGCAGTTATTTGTCTTTTTTACGCAGGGGTACAATTTTAACGGGATAACTTCGCTCCAGACAAAAATTATCAAAAGTTACTTAGGAACGGGCTATAAGTTGCACAACTTGCCAATTGTTCACATATAGTATTTGTTAGTGACAAATATACGGAGTTTATTTGCAGGGGGGGGGGGGATTTTCCAAAGATAGATTTTCATGGGGAGTAATTTCTTGGAGTAGGAAAGCTTACAGGAGAATTTTACACCGGGAGTGTGAAAGAGAATTTTTCCTGCATGACTTGGAAAAGGGTCAGGAATTAGTTAAAATACTAGTTTTTTTTTCAACTAAAAGTAAGAAGCAACATTAAAACTTAAAATGAACAGAAACTATTCCCCATATGGGGGCTGGCCCTCCCTCAACTATTGCTCTTTACGATAAAGTTTGTCTTTTGTCACAATTTAAATGGACGTGTTGCCGTATTCTAGATTGCTTGGAAAATTGTCTCTTCATAAAAATCGTTTGTTATAAATGATAACTGTAAAAAAGTTCTTGAATTTTTCCAATCTCCTTTAAAATTTAGTTGGTATAACCCATGCCTTCTAAGCTATAACGGCCCATGTTCCCATGTTTGTTAACCGGTGATAACACATTTGTCCAGTATCAAAGATGTAGGCTAAAATATTTTTAGAAACTGAGCTTTCCTGAACATAAATTGGAAAATTCATCTCTGATTAATACAAAAAACAAAATTCATGCCTCGTTAGGATCTCATCAGAACTGAATATCCAAGTCCCATCAGAACTGAATATCAAACAGTTCGTGGTAACGAACTGTAGTAAGGAGCGAGCCGGCTCAATAGTAAACGAAACGCTAAAAAAACGGAACTTCGATGCTAAAAGATACATCAAAAGAACCGGATTCGTATGCTGATTTTAAATATATAAGTTTCATCAAATTTAGTCTTTGTCATCAAAAGTTACGAGCCTGAGAAAATTTGCTTTATTTTGGAAAATAGGGGGAAACACCCCCTAAAAGTCATAGGATCTTAACAAAAATTACACCACCGCATTCAGCGTATCAGAGAACCCTATAGAAAAAATTTTTCAAGGTCAATCTACAAAAATGTGGAATTTCGTATTTTTTGCCAGAAGACAGATCACGGGTTCGTGTTTATTTGTTTGTTGGTTTTTGTTTTGTTTTTTTCCCAGGGGTCATCGTATCGACCAAGTGGTCCTAGAGTGTTGCAAGAGGGCTCATTCTAACGGAAATGAAAAGTTCTAGTGCCCTTTTTAAGTGACCAAAAAATTGGAGGGCACCTAGGCCCCCTCCCACGCTCATTTTTTTCCCAAAGTCAACGGATCAAAATTTTGAGATAGCCCTTTTGTTCAGCATAGTCGACAACCACAGTAAATATGTCTTTGGGGATCTTACTTCCCCACAATCCCTGGGGGAGGGGCAGCAAGCTACAAACTTTGACCAATGTTTACATACAGTAATGGTTATTGAGAAGTGTACCGACATTTTCAGGGGAATTTTTTTTTGGTTTGGGTGTGGGGCTTAGGGGAGGGGGTTGTGTGGGAGGATCTTTCTTTGGAGGAATATTTCATGGGGGAAGAGAAATTCACTGAAAAAGGCGCAGGATTTTCTAGCATTACTATTAAAAAAAAAACAATGAAAATATAAACATGAAAGTAATGAGTAGCATTAAAACTAAAAACGAACAGAGATTATTACGCATATGAGGGGTTCTAAAAATACTTTAGCATAAAGAGCGAGCTAATCAGCAGGAGATAAATACTTCGCTCTTTATTCTAAAGTATTTTTTGTAATTTCAACTATTTATTATACGACCTTTCGGATTCAGGGGTCATTCTTAAAGAATTAGGATAAAACTGTTTCCCAGACACAGAGCACACAAGCTAAGAGCTGGGGGCGGGGATAGGGCAGCAAACAAAAACCTGTTTTGTATTCTTTGTTAATTAAAAGAGGGTCTTTCCGAAGCCAAGAGCGGGGGGTTAGGGGGCGGCAGTCCCCCACAACAAAAAACCTGTACAAAAGAGTCTTTAAAAGCGGGGGGTTTGGGCGGCGGCAGCCCCCCAACTGCCTCTCCTAATTCCTGTACGTTTTAAGGTTCGACTTTGGGACGCAGCCTCTTTAACTCTTTAAGAAAACGAAGTTTTTTTCATATTATATTATCCAAGTTCTGCAAGGTCTGTCAAGACCGCCAAAATAAATCTAAGGAGTTTTGCAAAAAACAATCAAGATTTTTCACAGACAAAACAGAGATCCCCTACTTTTTTGTGTTTATTATGGAATGAAAAATTACATTATAATTTTATTTTTGTGAAATATTTACCAGTATTTGACAAGATTTTTCACAGACAAAACAGAGATCCCCTACTTTTTTGTGTTTATTATGGAATGAAAAATTACATTATAATTTTATTTGTGTGAAATATTTACCAGTATTTGACAAATTAAAAGAGTCTAATTGCTTTCTATTTTAAGCTGAAATATTAACGCCGCCAAACAAACAGTTTGTGATCATGGAGCATTTAGACAAAGAAGAAAGTTTTACAGAATTTTCTTTTATTATTTTTTTTTGCTCAGGGGTGAAACTTCCAACCACTGTCGTAGAATGTCTGAATAGAAGTGATTGAAACAAAATTAGAAGCTCAAATACGTTTAAAAGTCATAAAAGAGATCAAAGTAAAATTGCCAATTTCTGCGATTTTTGGGCTTTAAAAGCAAAAATTTTGACCAGAGCCAAACAAAACGCAATCGGCCAAGAATTATGACACTGCCAAACGGCCTGAGGAAGGATTGCTCCTGTCTTATTACAGAAACGAAAGCTCATTCTAATATCTTATAATTTACATTTAAAAAGCAAAACTTTGTTCTATAGAATAGAATTGGTGTGGATGGTACCTCTCCTCAAATTTTTTTTTATATTTCTATTGCCTTTAACCTAACCTGGGTGTGATAATAAAAACCACGAAAATTAAATATTGAATTTTTTTTTCAAATGATAGCAAAGAGTTACATTATAACTTAAAACAAGCAGAGATAATTCCGTATATGATGTGGGCTGTCCCCTCTACGGTCCCCTCTACGATCCCCTCTTTACATGATTTTATGTCAACAATGCCTTAAGAAAGCCTGCTCAAGCAAAATGTTGATTGGAATGGAGTGGAAATTGTTTTTTAAAAAGTGTTTTAAAAAGTGTTGAAAAATGGAGAATCTATTTGATCCTGATTTATTTTCACATAAGTTTTTTTCACTCAAATGTTTTAAAAGGCAATTTGTAAATAAAACACTTGCAATTGCCTACTAACTGTATTTGCTTCACTAATAAATACTTTCAGTAAAACTATAAAACTACAGCATAAAGAGCAAGTGGTTAAAGACCGAAAATTTAAATATGTTTCATTTTATTTATCTTTCATTTTAAATATCTTTGTCCAATTTAATATGTTCAAAAATTTGACAAACATAGAAAATAAAATAAATCATAACGACTTTGTTTTGTTTAGGTTTTACAAAAGTAGAAGAAGAAAAAAATAGTGATATACTCTTTGGCTATGGTTTCAAACAGTTCGTGGTAGCGAACTGTAAGTAAGGAGCGACCCAGCTCAATAGTAACCGAAACTCTAAAAAACGGAATTTTGATCCCAATAGATATATCAAAAGAATTATAGTTTTACACTAATTTTAAATATATAAGTTTTATCAAGTTTAGTCATACCTATGAAAAGTTACGAGTCTGAGAAAATTTGCCTTATTTTAGAAAAAAGGGGGAAACACAACATAAAAGTCAGGTAATGACATCACACCATCCTAATGAAAGCGCACCATCAAATTCATCTTATCAGAGAACCCTATTGTAGAGGTTTCCAGCTATTGTATGCAAAAATGTGGAATTTTTTATTTTTTGCCAGAAGAAAAATCACGGATGCTTTTAAATTTTTTTTCCAGGGTGATTGTATCGACCCAGTGGTGCTAGAATTTCACGAGAGGGCTCATTCTAACGGAGATTAAAAGTTCTAGTGCTGACCGAAACATTAGAGGGCAACTATGCCCCCTCACACACTCAGTTTTCTCAAAGTCACCGGTTACAAATTTTGAGATGGCCATTTTGTTCAGCATAGTTGAAATATTTAATAATTATGTCTTTGAAGACGACTTAATCCCCTACAGTCCCCGGGGTAGGGGCTACCACCTATGAGATTTGCCCATTGTTTACATATAGTATTGGTTATTGGTAAGTATACAGACGTTTTCAGGGGATACTTTGTATATGAGGAGTTGGTCCCCTCATCAATACCTCGCTCTTTACACTAACGTTTGAATTTTGTCAAATAATGGCTGATATAAGCAATAATTTTTTTGTGTTGTTTTCTGGTTAATCTTAGTGTTTAATTTTATTTTAAGCAGCTTCATAACTATGATTTTTATGTGATTAAAAAAAACAAGATTTTTTAACTGCAAGTAAGGAGCGACACTAAGACTTAAAACGAACAGAAATTATTCCGAATATGAAAGGGGCTGTTCCCTCCTCAACGCCCCACCCTTTATGCTAAAGTTTGACTATTTCTCACAACCTTTACTTTTTAAAACAATAAAAAACTTTAGCATAAAGAGAGGGGCTTCGAGGAGGGGACAGTCCCGTTCATATACGGAATAATTTCTATAAGTTTTAATATCGCTCTTTACTTTCAGTCAAAACCACTTTTGTTTTATTTAATTTCTGAACGTTTTTGAATTAATGCAGGTCTTATATTTGGCTCACCGTATATGAATAATTAAAAAAAAATTGTTTATATTAATTCAATTTTGTTTAACTAATATTAACCTTATAATGAAGTAAACTTGATTTTTGTTTCAGTTGTTTAAGAATGAATCGTAAATCACAAAGGTTTTTTATTTAGAAAAATAACCTCTTTTAAAAGTTAAAACAGAAACTTTACCGTAAGAGCAAGCGAAAAGCAACTCCCCTAATATGCATAATATTTTCTGTTCAGTTTAAGTTTTGTGCTGCTTCCTACTTTCAGTTGAAAAAACTTGTTTTTTTATTCAATTACTGATAGTATTTGATCTTACTCCTTACTTTCAGTTAAAAAAAACGGTCAGCTATTGAAAAGGGTCATTAAGAAATCTTCTCTTTTGTCTATTTTTTTGTCTAATTTTTCTTTTCTTTTGTCTAATTTTTGGAAATTGATACTTCTAATAAAAAAGTTCGATGGACTAGTTTGTTTAATAGTACTATTAGTTGAAGATGTTATAGCTTGGATATGATGTATTATTTACCGGAATTTGTTTTATTCAATAGTTTTATAAGGTTTAATGGTAATTTGATTTATTTAAACAAATTATTGGCATTCCTTTTGGTGGGAATGCTAGTCCATTTATAGCGGACTAGTTTTTAAGTCAACTAGATTATGAATATATGATAAATAAATAAAAAAATGTAAAATATTACCTTTCAAATAATAAAAGATATCTGGATGATCCCTTGGCAATGAATTGCGCGGAGTTTATGGAGATTTCGAAAACTATTCATCCACTAGAGTTAATTCTGGATTTTAGCTATGGGACTGGGCACTCTGACCATTTTTTAGATTCAAATATTAATATTTCAGATAATAACAAATTAGTTTTTTAAATATATAATAAAACAGATGATTTTAATTTTGAAGTAATTAATTGATCATTCCTTGAAAGTAATATCCATTCAAATATCACTTATTCATTTTTGTATTCTCAACTATTTAGATATGCAAGAATTAGCAGTAACTGCACAGATTTTAAAAATAGAAGTCAAACGCTTAGCCAAAAATTGATCCTAAGCGGTTTTTTTGCCGATAAAATTAGTTGGCAACTTAAAAATTCAGTTTTCTGTTTATTAAACTTTTGGGTAAATATACAAAAATTTATCAAGAAATACTGAAGAATATTTTAATATAATTTCTCTTTAATTTTGTGTTTGGAATTTTTGTGTTAATACAATGGTTCTAGACCTGCTTGATGGGCTTCAAATCTTTAATTGGTTCCAGAAATGAATGCAACACTCTATTTTGTGACTCACCTCTGGCCCATAGATCTGTTTTTGTTCCAGATTTGTATTTTCACTGACCTATGGGATTCCAATTTGGATAGAACTAATCTTATTTTGCGGGTATTTTTTGAATGATTTGAAAAGTACGCATGAGTTTCACAAGTTTTACCTAGCATAGGTGTACCTTAAAAGAGCATTCTGGTAGACCCTCCACCTTGCCAGGCAAGGAAAGTAAAGCGCTTAAACCCAATTAGGCAGGTGGTATTCCTTTGATGACCCCTAATGAAAAGTATTTACTTGGAAATATTTCATTAGATTTAAGGTGTTTTTGCTTGTAAATTTACAACGGCTTACATTTATTAATGGCGACGTTGCATGGATTTTGACATTTCGATTTGTTTGGTGGTTTTATTATATTGTTTTGTCTTGGGTAATTGGACAGATGAGTAAGGTTAAGACCTCATTCCAGGGCCCAGGGGGCCCTGGACCCCCCAAGATTTTTCTGGCACCCTCATGCACATTCTGTTCATTTTTAAAATCTTTTTTTAAGTATACTTTTCAATTTGATCAGATATCAGCATGAAAATCCGATTCTTTTGATGTATCTTTTAGCATCAAAATTCCGTTTTTAGAGTTTCGTTTAGTATTGAGCCGGGTCGCTCCTTACTACCGTTCGTTACACCGAACTGTTTGATTTGTAGGTGATTTACCCAATTAACCAAAAAAAGCATAGCTTTCATATGAATGTAAAGAGCTAAGTTGAAACTTAAAACAAACAAAAATTATTTATCTTCAGCCAGTTCAGAATATATCTGCCAAATTTGCATAGAAATCTTTGATTGCTGCAAAGATTTTTCTACGAACATGAACGAAAACAAAACCCTTTGGAAAATAAAACACGTTTGTTCTAAGACGTTTCATAAACGTTGTTGGACAGTAAGTCTGTAAGTTGTATGTTCCCATTCACAATACTATATTGGATTGTAGCCATTACCTGTGAAAAAATAATGAATAAAAAAAAAAATCTGGACATGAGCATAGAATGGATAAGAGACGAAAACTGATGGCTGAATGGGCAAGGGAATAGAAGGATATTTCCGGATATTTTGTTAAAACATCTGGAAAAACCCGGAAATCGAAGGGTAAGTTTTTACTAATAATAAACCCCCTCAATCCTCAGAAAATCCTAGTTTTGTAGTTTTGTGACAAATTAAATAGCGAATGGCCCAATTGGACTCGTGTGAATAAATTTATCGATCTATTTATTTTAACTGTATAGCTAATTTGTCTGAAATTTTATGAATGAAAGAATTAAAAGCAATTTAGGCCAGAAACAGATACATTAGGTTGGAGGGGGCGACCCTCCTCCTAAGACAGTTCTGGCGCACTTATTCCGTTCTTTTTTCTTTTTTCTAATCTTTCTTAAACTAGACTTTTTAATTTAATGCCCACCTCGAGTCACATTGGCACCCTTGGTTCAGCAGCCCCCTTACCCAAGATTTTACTCTTGATCTGTTAGAGATTCAGACAAGAAACTTGTCTGACTTTTCTGAAACTCCTCGCACGATCAGTTTACGAATCATTTCGTCATAAAATTATAAGATAAACCTCCTTTTAATGAAAAATCAATCATATAATCAATTATGCTTGCTAGATCTACACCCTTAGAATGTGTGTTTTTTTTGGCAGATTTGTTATATTCGTTTTCTTGTGGTAAGCCCGTCGATTTAGGGTATGGTGTGTGTCTTGGCTTCAAATGATGGGGATATGACAAGGCAACTTACAACATTAATTTATGTTAAAGAGTAATTTTTTTGAACGGCCGCTGTCCACTCCCCACTCAAAAAAAGTTCTTAATTTTAGTTTTGTGACTAATTAAATAGCGAATTGCCCAACAGGGCTTTCGTGTGATAAATCGGTCTATCTAATTGTTTTAACTATATAGCTAATTTGGTTAAAATTAGATGAATGAAAGAGTTAAAAGCAATTTAGGCCAGGAACAGATCCATGGGGTTGAGGGGCGACCCTTCTCCCAAGATGTTTCTGGCTCCCATATTCTGTTCGTTTTTCTTCTTCTTTTTTTTTGATCTTTTTAAAATAAACTTTTTACTTTGGTGCCCAACTCAAGTCATATTGGCGCCCTTGGTCCAGTGGCCCGAACCTCGTTTTCATGAAAAATTAATCATATAATTAATTTTGCTTGCTAGATCTTCATCTTCCAAATGTGTTTTTTTTCTTTTTTTGGCAGATTTGTTTTATTCGCTTTCTTGTGAGCCCGTCAATTTAGGATATGATGTGTATCTTGGCTTCAATGATAGAGATATGACAAGGAAACTTAAAAAATTAGTTTATCATGAAAAGAGAAATCACCAATGCAACAGCACAAACACACAAAAAAAAAAAAAAAAAAAAATTATGTTAAAGAGTAATTTTTTTGAACTGCCCTGTTCCACTCTCCACTCAAAAAAAAATCTTAATTCTAGTTGAGTGACTAATTAAATATCGAATGGCCCAATAGGGCTTTCGTGTGATAAATCTGTCTATCTATTTATTTTAACTACGTAGCTGATTTGGTTAAAATTAGATGAATGAAAGAGTTAAAAGCAATTTAGACCAGGACCAGATCCATGGAATTGAGGTTGACCCTTCCCCCAATATATTTCTGGCGCCCTTATTCTGTTCGTTTTTTTTTTCATGTTTTTAAAATAAACTTTTTAATTTGGTGCCCAACTCGAGTGCTATTGGCACCCTTGGTCCAGTGGCCCCCTTACCCAAAATTTTGTTCTTGATCTGCTTGAGATTCAGACATGAAACTGCTCGCAAGATCAGTTTACGAACCATTTCGTCATAAATTTACAAAATTAGCCTCGTTTTCACGAAAAATTATTCATATAATTAAACTTGTTTGCTATATCTTCATCTTCAGATTGTGTTTTGTTTTCTTTTTTTTGGCAGATTTTTGTATTCTCTTCCACAAGAGCCCATTGATTTAGGGCACGGTTTCTGGGAGTCATTGATAGGGTATGATAATGATTGGTCGCGGGAGAGAAGATGCATTATAAAGGGGGTTTTGGGAAATATTTTGGACATTTGAGTTTGCCGAGTGGGATGTGGGATCTTCCTAATACGAAGTCATAGTGGAATGTCGTCTATGTTATCTGAACATAATGGGGAAGTTAGAAACTACTCAGACTGATAAGGTCCACGTAGCCTGGCTCATTCACAAGTATAAATTATCTCAAGCTCTATCGTCCCTGCACGACAACTAGGAAGACTATTGAATTTTTTTTTATTGTCCTTGTCTCCCTTTTATTGTCCTTTCGTCATTGACTACCCCGATATTACCCCCATATTTTGTTTATTATTACCCCGAAATTATGGGGGATAAATAGATAATGACCATATCATTGTCTATCTCATCGTATATTATTTCGTATACCATAGCTACAGTTTCTTTAATAGAAGCAAATTTCTTGGGACCCATCTGCAAAACAAAAGTGATCGCCTGCTACAAAGCATCTGGTGAATTTTAGGTCTGCGAAACGCCGAAATTTTTCGGTTGGGAACATTTTTGGTTAACTGGTACTTCATGCTTCTTTTTGTAGATATTTTGGCGCAATTGTTTTATTGATTCGAAGAGTGATGATAATAGAACAACAAAACGCTAAAACAAGAGGTTTCAGCCACTTGCCTTCCCTGATATTCCACTAGAAGCAGATAGCGTTAAAAAAATTTCTTTTTTGCATATTTCCCAGATGGGAACGCTGTACGCTACTGGGTTAAGTTATAAATTATGAAAGCACGTGTTTAAACAGCATTTTGACCGTGTATCGGCAAAATGCCCTAAATTGAGATAAGGCAGAATATCCAAGACCATCCATTTATGAAGCGAACAATATCATCACAAGAAAACGCTGTATCTCTACTTAGGGTTTATTTTGAATATTTTTCTTATTTTTCACTGCTTAACGAGGAATTTTACAAAGAAAAAATTACCTAACTAGTTGTAATGAGAGGAATGCTCAGAATTGATCATTCAGGACTTGATTGAGCCCTGGATGTCAATATACTGATCAAACAGAATTAAGAAACCTTAAAAAATCGTTTAGAAAAAAAGCTGACTTTTTTTTTTGAGAAAATTAGTTTTGCCTAGACACTGTCAATTTACTGTCGACAAGTGTTGAGAAAAATATCATTTATTTTTGGTCAACTACCTTCACTAGGATTTTTTTCAAAGGGTTTTCTTTAACAAGAAAAAAACAATAAAATTTCTTTCAGATGCCTCAAGTCTGCCGTTTCCGTCAGTTCAGGATGCTCATTCAAATTCATATACTCTGACTATAACTTCAAGTTTGCCGTTACCCGTTGCATCTAGTTCTTACAAAGATTCGACTACAGAGACACTTTTTACCAACTCCACCAAGGAAAACAAGCTGTCACTAGCGACTTTTTCCCATGATTCTGACACAAACATTGAAGTGAAACTTTCTGATCAACAAACAGAAGCATCGAGAGATGACACAAGAGCCGAGATACGGCAGATGGAGATGATAGAGCCAAACAGCAGGGCATCCTCCTCGCTTGACACTGGCATCACATCTTTCTCTGACTTCGGTTTCGCAGTGATACTAAAACAAACAAACCAACTAACATCTGGAGATATTGCATTTTTTCTTAACGAAAGATGGAAGCCAAAGAACCAAGCCGAAGTTCCGACTTCAATACAAAGACGAAAGGGGGGTGAAGTTACTCATAGACTTAACATTGAGCTCCTTTCCCGATTTCCCTGACTTGTGGTAAGCCGTCACCAGGAACATGAGGGACTTTGGTGTAGTGTTTGTGTCATAAAGAGAATCCCCAACAGTGGTGGAGGGTGGTTGGCTCTGTCTGGGGGTGGGGGGGCAAAAAATGGGTCGGTTCGTCTTAGAACCCCTGAAAGACTACTGAAATCTGAATGGAAAAGATGGTGCACTTGCAAAACATGTCAATTCACAGTATCATATGAATCACCAGTGTAGAGCTGCAGCACTTTTAGCTTCGTTCAAGCAAGACCGTCAAGATATCAGGAATACCTTGGACTCTGAAAGAATAAAACAAATACATCGAAACCGTGGACTATTTACAAGCATTGTGGAAACAATTAAACTCTGTGGGGCACAGAATATACCCCTTCGTGGCCAACAGGACGATGGTAAGCTCGATAACCAGGGCCCTAATATAGTCGAACCAGAAAATGATGGTAATTTCAGTCACCTACTTCGGTATCGTGTTCAGGGGGGCGATTCGCTGCTTCAAAGGCTTGTAGATACTGCACCTGGAAATGCGAAATACACTAGTAAGCAGATCCAAAATGAACTAATCGGGACGATTGGTAAACTTATAAGGTCCGAAACAGTCAGAAAAGTGAATACAGCAAGAGTTTGGTGTCTCATTGCTGACGAATCCACCGATAGACAGACAAGGAAACTCATGGTAGTACCGTGTCGTTATGTTTACAAATCAGAAAAGGGTTACGTAATCCGAGAAGATCCTGTTGCCATATTCGACACTTTTCAAACCTTATTGGGGCTCTCTGAAGATGAAGAGACCAACACCACCCAAAATTTTGAAGAAAGGCTAGACGGCAAAATCCTCGGCAGGCTACTTTTGAGTGAAATCACCAAATCTGGCTTAGACATGACAAAGTGCATCGGCCAAGGTTATGACAAAGCCGCTAGCATTTCAAGCTTGGTAAATGGGGCTGCTGGCGAAATAAAGCGGAGTTACCAACTTGCGGATTATTTTCATTGTGTAAGCCATGCCACTAATCTTTCATGCTCAAAGATAGTTTCTGTCTAATTCTACGGAATGCACAAGATGTCGTACGAGAAACTATCTCTCATTTTAGCTCGAGTGCCAAACGAACAAGGCTTCTGAAGAAGTATCTAATGTCAGACAACTGCAGAGCAGAGACCCTGATTGGTCTTTGTACCACAAGATTTGTAGAGAGGCATGAGGCAATAAGTCGGTTCTGGGATTCCTTGTCGTCTATTATTTCCGCTCTGAATAAGATGGAAGGCTGGTTTGACCGAGAGGCCAGTCGTAAAGCACATCTAGTGCGTTCTTGCATTGAGAAACCAGACACGTTGATCGGACTGGTCTGCTTGAATTTGTTTTCATCTTTAATGATACCATTGGCAGAGTCACTTCAACAAAAGGGCGGCGATCTTATGAGAGCTTTAGAACTCATAAGCAGCGTCAAGACAATATTAGAGGAAATGCGAGCCCATGCTGAAACTGAGTTCCACTGTCTCTATACGGAAGTCGAGAACATGGCAAAAACATCGATGTTGCCATGAAAGTCGTCCAACCACGCATTGCCTCGCACTCTGTGTACCAAACGGGAGTACCGAATCTGGATCCAGAAAGCCACTACAGGATGGTGGCATTCATCCCAGCCATTGATGCCATTCTCCTTGATTTCTCGTTAAGATACAGCTCCCATTTTGCTCATGCGGCTAAACTTTCATCACTAATTCCAACAATTGTCCATTGCAAGAATTGGGACGATCTGAAGGAAGGATACGAGAAGTACAAGGACCTTCTAAGTGGCATATGTACTGATTTGAAAATGGAATTCCAAATCCGGAAAAGCCACTGTTCGAACGTAGCCACAGAGAAGCCAAAAACCGCTATTTCGGCTCTCAACGGCTGTCAGGAGCAAATTTTCCCGAGCATCTTTGCATTGCTCACAATCCTTGCGACGCTTCCAGTTTCAACATGCGAGGCAGAAAGAATTATCTCTCTGTTGTTTATGCAAGTATACAGGAACGAACTGCCGAAAACAGAAGATGTAATAGATTCGTTTTCGAGCAAAAAAGCTCGGAGACTGAATCTGATACTCTAGTATGGCCTTTTCTTTCTTTTTTTTTTTTTTACAATTTTTCGCACCTTGAATTTGATAAAAGAAAGGAGAATAACCCAGCTACAGCTCTTCTCATCCCACGATACGAACCAAATCAACATAAACGAGACGTACAGACTAACCGGAAAATCTGTCAAGAAGAGAACCGGGTCCGAAAAAAAAGGAATGTTCCTACAACTAGTAGTTATATTTAGATTAGTAAGGTGATTTAGGTGATCTAGAAAAGCATAAATGGGACGGTATGATATAGATTAGTGCAGCTAGGATTATCTAGATTAGTAGAGGGTGATCTATTACTTTGATTTTTATGTGTGGGAGAAGAGGGGGGGATGAGATAGAGAATAAGAGGAAAAAACATATATTGAAAAACAAAATATTAGTGAAAGAGCACACCCACATAAACCTACGAACACATACAGAAACACACGCACAAATACAAACTCTCACACATACACACGCAAAAAATAAAAAATTAGACATAGATTTATTTTACCACAGAAAAAATAGCTAAGTGTTGGGAGTTGGTTTTATTGTTAGGAGTGCGGGGGGGGGGGGAGGCTTTGCTGGAGAACCTTCACGTTGGTGCCCCTGTTACTGCTAATCTAACTCCAGCATTTCATTAGAATTTATTTTCTTAAAATTCCAAGTATTTTTAAATTCTATGCATTTTTTATGGAAATTGAAAGAAATGAGACATTAAGTTTTTTGGTTACAAATCACACAATGTAAGGCTAGTATTGTGGGCTAGTAAGGGCTAATACCCCTTACTCTCAGGACCCCACCCTTATGAGATACTGATTTTTTTGTAGTTTGCAATTCAAACAAGGAGTGAAAAATACTTTCAGGGATGGGTAAATTAATCTGCCTTCTAGTTTACATTTCAGATAAAGAAGGGGGAGATGTACAAGCTCAAGATATTACATTAATATCATTTCATCAGAATTCTCCTGCTAAAATTATTTTTTTTAATGGCTACTACATTGCCAGCTGAAAGATGGATGGAACATGAAATCAAATGAATTAACAAGCATTCTACAGGCGTATGATTATAAGAGAAAGGTATATCCAGTAGAAAATGAAACTATTTAACATTACAATATTAATACTCTGTGATAATATACATGACATTATTTCAATATGAAATATGTATTCACATTAAAATATTATATTTTTCTCATTCATTATTAGACTTGTGTGGTTTTCGAAGAAATTAGGAACTTTAAATATATTTGTGTATGAAACCCTGCCATGTTATGGGTAGGGTTTATAATAAACATTATAATATAAATACTTTCCTTATTGAAAAACAAGAGCTAAGAGCTCATATGGCACTTGTGAAGAGGCGAGAAGAGCTAAGAGCCAAGAGATCGTATGGTATGAGCTCTAACAAAATTCTATGAATCAATAGATTGATTTAAAAAGGAAAATAAGAGGCTTAATACCGGTCAGGATTTAAAATAAGAGCTCTGAGTCACGATGTCCATCTAAATGGACATCGAAACCCTTTTCATCGAAATAAAAAAATGAAGGGAAAAAAAATTTGATTTTGGGGTTAATTTACAAAAATCCGTCGTGTGATATTAGTTTTTTTATTGATGAATTTGAATTGTTATTAGATAAAATTAACAATGAAAATAAAAATAAATTTATGATGGGAGATTTTAATATTGATTTACTAAAAAAAAGCGAATAGCTCAGATTTTGTTAATATGATGGTGTCACATGATAATTTTCCTCTTGTAACTATTCCAACTCTGATTTCGTATCTTTCGGCCACCTTAATTAATAATTTTTTCGTTAATGGTGGATTACTTGAAAGATCCCAAGCAGATGTGATTGTGTCCGACGGGTCGGATCACCTTATTTTAATAAGTAAAATAAAGCTGAATCAGTCAAAGGAAAATAAATGGTGTGCAAAGGCATCGTTTTACCGTGAAATGAAAAGTAAAAACCTAAACAGTTTTGCAAATAAGATGGATGAAACAAATTTTTCGCGTGTAATAGAGGAAAAGTGTCCAAATGCTGCATATGACCTCTTCAGTGAGATAGTGACTAATGTAATGAATAAAACATGTCCCTTACGGATAATTAACCCAAATGGAAATTTTTCCTAAGAAACCATGGATAACAAAAGCCATTCTAGTTTCAATAAAGCAGAAATACCTACTTTATGTGAATTATTTCGAGGATCGTTCAAATTATAATTTTATAAAATTCAAAAAGTTTCGGAATATTTTAAATTCAGTAAAACGGAAAGCTCAGAAACTTCATTTCCAAAATAAGTTTCATGAAAATCAAGGGAATATGAAAAATACACGGAAAACAATAAATAAACTTTTGGGTAATTTTCACAGTAGGGAGGAGGTGAGAGCCATGGAGACGACGGAAGGTCGTCTTACTGATTCTCAACACATAGCTGAATTTCTGTGTGATTATTTTGCAAATGAAGGAAAAAGACTTTGCGATCAAGCGCGGGCTAGCTTACGCACATCTGTGAGTTTTGGATCTGTTATTGAAAGACAGCCTGCAAGTGAGAATTCCTTTGAATTTGCAAGATGTTTGGAACGGGAAGTGGCACAATTCCTGGCTACGATGAAATCGAGTTCTAGTGGGATGGATGAGTTTTCGCTGAAACTCATAAAAGCCGCAAAAACGAGTGTCTTACCTGTCTTGACGCACCTCATCAACCTTTCTCTGGATCATGGAGTCTTCCCGCAAGCACTAAAAATTGCAAGAGTGGTTCCTCTTCATAAAGGAGGGAAAAAAGATGACCCATCGAATCAAAGACCTATATTTATCTTTCCATTTTTCTCTAAGTTATATGAGAAAGCTGTACATGCCCAGTTAAGTTATTATATTGAAAAGAATAAAATTCTAATGGAAAACCAATTTGGGTTCAGAAAAGGGCTATCTACAGATATGGCAGTTCTGAAATTGGTTGATTGGATTAATGATTCATTTGAAGCTGGTCTTATACCTGCAGCTGTGTTTTTGGATATGAGAAAAGCGTTCGATACGGTGGACAACTCAGGGATAGTTCAAGCTCTTGCCTCGATTGGGGTGAGGGGTTCAAGCCTTGAGTGGTTTTCATCATATCTACACGACAGGTATCAGATAGTACAGAATGGATCATTTATATCTTCAAAAAGAAAATAGAGTGCGGGGTCCCACAAGGGTGAATCCTGGGACCCCTCCTTTTCATCATTTTTATTGATCGAATGAAGCATTACCTGTCGGAGGCTAATGTCATCCTGTTTGTAGATGACACTTTGCTCTTTTTAGCTGCGCCTTCGCTTGATGTTTTGTATAATAAAATTCATAATGCTGTCTCTGAATTTCTAATTTTTTCTCAACAAAATTTCTTAACCCTAAACTTTTCTAAAACTCTTTTCATGATATTCTCTAGACTTTCGTCAAGTGTTGGCAATGATCAAATCATGGTTCGAGGAAATGTGATAAAAAGACTAGCAGCAACAAAATATTTGGGGTTTTTAATTGATGAAAACCTGTCGTGGAAAAACCATTCAAGTGCGATAGCTGAAAAATTAAGCAGAGGTCTTGGGGTGATGCGAAGAATTAAAAATCTAGTCCCAAAAAAGATTCTAAAAATGATTTATTTTTCTATATTTTGTCCATATATTAACTACGGATGCTCTATATGGGCAAGTAATTTTGTAACATGTTTCAAAAGGGTACAAAAACTTCAGAATAGAGCTGTAAAATTATTATCGTAATTTTATGATTCTGATGATGTTCCTGCTCATGAGCATTTTACAAAGAATAAGTAAATGGATGTATCCCAAATTCGTGATTACCAAGTTGCGATTTTCTCGTATAAATATTTGAATCGCCTGCTCACCCCTGCTTTTGAAAATCTTTTTACTTTTAATAGAGACCATCATGATCATAATACAAGAAAAGCTGATAACTTAACTCATGAGTTTAGGAGTACTACTCGGGCATCTTTTGTGATTCGCCATTATGGTCCCCATGTTTGAAATATTTTGCCCGAGGGTGTGAAAAATGTGCCTAGTCTTCTGGCCTTCAAGTCACGGGTAAAGAAGTTTCTTTTATCTCGTGAATAATTTTGGTGTAAGCCCTGTTCCAGGTTGTCATTCTGTTCAAGGCATTTCCCTGATTTACTTGCTGTTAATTTTTTCTGTTTGTTTTTTATCTGTCTTCTTCTTGTCTTTTTCCTCTTTCTCTTTTTCTCCTTTCTTCCTTTATCAGTTGAGTTTCTTTTGTATTGAGTAGCGTGATATGAATGTGTTTTTAATTAGCTGAGGATGATAACCTCGCTTGCCTTTACAAGCTTATTGCCTTTCTTGGCAGGCGAATGGTGAATAGTGTGTGTCTTCTTTTCTTAATAAATGTATATCTCATATATCTCATTAAATATCAAAATTCATTAAGATCCGATCACCCACTCGTAACTTATAAATACCAAATTTTTTCTAATTTGTCCTCTCCCTTTAGCCCCCCAGATGGTCGAATCTGGGAAAACGACTTTATCAAGTCAAATTGTGCAGCTCCCTGACACGCCTACCAATTTTCATCGTCCTAGCACGTCCAGAAGCACCAAACTCGCCAAATCACTGAACCCCTCCCCCCAAATCCCCCAAAGAGAGCGAATCCAGTACGATTCTGTCAATCACGTATCAAGGACATCTGTTTATTCTATCCACCAAGCTTCATCCAACTTCCTCCACTCCAAGTATTTTTCCAAGATTTCCCCTTCCAACTCCCCCTAATGTCAAAAGATCTGGTCGGGATTTAAAATAAGACCTCTGAGACATGAATTCCTTCTAAAAATCAAATTTCATTAAGATCCGATCATCTATTCGTAAGATAAAAGTACCCCAATTTTCACGTTTTCCAAGAATTCCGGTTTCCCCCTCCACCTCCCCCCAATGTCACAGGATCTGGTCGGAAATTAAAATTAGAACTTTAAAGCACAAGATCCTTCTAAATATCAAATTTCATTAAGATCTGGCCACCCTTTCGTAAGTTACAAATACCTCAATTTTCAAAATTACCCCCCCCCCCAATTCCAACAAAGAGAGCAGATTCGGTCCGGTTATGTCAGTCACGTATCTTAGACAGGTTTCTATTCTCCCCATCCAGTTTCATCCTGTTCCACCGCTTTAAGTATTTTCTAAGATTTCCAGTCCCTCCAACTGCCCCCCCCCCAGTTAGGCTTGATCTGGATGAAATTTAAAATAAGAGATCTGAGTTACGAGGTCCTTCTAAATATGAAGTTTCATGAAGATCCGATCACTCCTTCGTAAGTTAATAATACGTCATTTTTTCTTATTTTTCAGAATTAACCCACCCCCCAATAGAGCGGATCCGTTCCAATTATGTAAATCATGTATGTAAGACTTCTGCTTATTTTTCCCACCAAGTTTCATCCCGATCCCTCCAATCTAAGCGTTTTCCATGATTTTAGGTTCCCCCACCCCAAAGCTCCCCCAATGTCACCAGATCCGGTCAGAATTTAAAACCAGAGCTTTGAGACACGATATCCTTCTAAATATCAAATTTCATTGAGATCTGATCACCCGTTCGTAAGTTAAAAATACTTTATTTTCTAATTTTTTAGAATTAACCCCTCCCCCAACTACCCCAAAGAGAACGGATCCGTTCCAGTTATGTCAATCATGTATCTAGGACTTGTGCTTATTTTTCCCACATAGTTTCATCCTGATCCCTCCACTCTAAGTGTTTTCCAAGTTTTAGGTTTACCCCTCCCAACTCCCCCCCCCCCAATGTCACCAGATTCGGTCGGGTTTAAAATAAGAGCTCTGAGACACGATATCCTTCTAAATATCAAATTTCATTGAGATCCGATCCCGCGTTCGTAAGTTAAAAATACCTCATTTTTTCTAATTTTTCAGAAATAACCCCCCCCCCCCAACTACCCCAAAGAGAGCAGATCCGTTACGTTTATGTCAATCATGTATCTAGGACTTGTGATTATTTTTCCCACCAAGTTTCATCCCGATCCCTCCACTCTAAGTGTTTTCCAAGTTTTAGGTTTCCCCCTCCCAACTCCCCCCCAATGTCACCAGATCCGGTTGGGATTTAAAATAAGAGCTCTAAGACACGATATCCTTCAAGACATCAAATTTCATTGAGATCCGATCACCCATTCCTAAGTTAAAAATACATCATTTTTTCTAATTTTTCAGAATTACCCCCCCCCCCCCCCAACTATTCCAAAGAGAGCGGATCCGTTCCGATTATGTCAATCATGCATCTGGGACTTGTGCTTATTTTTCCCATCAAGTTTCATCCCGATCCCTCCACTCTAAGTGTTTTCCAAGATTTTAGGTTTCCCCCCTCCAACTCCCCCCAATTCATCAGATACGGTCGGGATTTTAAATAAGAGCTTTGAGACACAATATCATTCCAAACATCAAATTTCATTAAGATCCCATTACCTGCTCACAAGTTAAAAATACTTCATTTTTTCTATTTTTTCGAATTAACCCCCCCCCCCCAGATGGTCAAATCGGGAAAACGACTATTTCTAATTTAATGTGGTCTGGTCCCTGATACGCTTGCCAAATTTCATCGTCCTAGCTTACCTGGAAGTGCCTAAAGTAGCAAAACCGGGACCGACAGACAGACCGACGGAATTTGCGATTGCTATATGTCACTTGGTTAATACCAAGTGCCATAAAAATCAGCTTTGACAGTGGGGGATAGACCCATTCTACGTTTTGGTTCTGGTTCCGATTAAAGAATCCTCGAAAAAAGGAGCCCTTAACACAAGTAAAAACCAAATATTCCTTTGCTTGTCGTGGACGTCTTCAAAACATTTTCTAGCTTCCAAAGCAACAAGGAAGGACCCCCACATTGCAAGTGCTTCTCAGATATCCCGCAGCTACCAGGCGTGCGGTTGGTTTTCAGTATATTTATAGAAAATGTTGGAACCCTGTGGCGGATGAAGGGGCTGCTTTACAATTCTCTACCTCTTGTAAAAACAGTTGTATTTCCACTCTTAGAAATTAGAGGTTTCCCCATTAAGTACTTTTTTTTTATCCAACTCTAAAGAAAAAAAAATAATCTTGTCTACTCATTCAGAAAGTCTCAAAGAAGCCATAGTAATTTATTCATCAAAGAATCTGCTCGCGTCTATTGTTAATACGCATTTTACTGCTATAGGAAAATAGTATTGGCTTTCAAAGAGGTTTCTTTGTCATTTTACATCAGCACCGACCAGATTTACACAAACAAACTGGTCTGACGAAAGCGTTATCTATACCACCCTATCATTACTCACGAATCATATTGGTGCCCTTGGTCCAGCGGCCCCCCCCCAATATTTTTCTCTAGATCTGCCCCTACCTCATTCAAGTGCTCGTTAATCTCAATTGCCAGATAAGAAAGACAGTCCTTTTCTTCTTCTTCTCAATCCTTTTTTTTTTCTTTCTTTCTTTCCTTTAAGCCAAGTAATTACAAGTCTTACCTCAAGAATAGAGATGAAAGTTCTAAAAGAAGTCAGAGTTTGTCTGACCACTTGTCAAAATACTTGTTCCCTTGGGAGTCTTTCTCAGAGGATGGATTGCCGTTGTAAAAGTGACAATTTGTCTTGACTTTTTATTCTTTCTATGAAAAGGTGATACGAGTACGAGGAATAATAAAGACTACAAATTTTCCCTTTCCGGAACCTAAATTAATAATATAAAGAAACAAACTTTTTATCTTCATGTCATTTCTTCTATTTAAGTTTTACTTCATGTTTATTATTGTATATAATTATGAAACTATATGAAATGAAATAAATTATTTCATATTTTATCTTATCTCATTTTTATTGCTCGTTTAATTTTAAATGTTTTGTTTTAAGTTGCATTTAAGTTACACGTATATTTTTGTTTATTATATTTCTTTTATCCTGCTCATATGATTTATTTCATATAATTTATTTCATGTGATCTATTTACAAATTAATTATTTTATACATGTTATTATTTATTTCGAATTTTATCAAACAGTTCAAGGTAACAAACTGTAAGGATTTTAGTACCAAAAAGGACACCAAAAGAATCAAATTTGTATGCTGATTTCGAATATATAAGTTCCTTTAAGTCTAGTCATACCCTAGGTTAAAAGTTTAAAGGTAAAAAGGAAGAAACGCCCCCATAAAATTCACTGCATCTTAATGAAAATTACACCATCAGATTCAGCGTATCAGAAAACCCTACTGTAGAGGTTTCAAGCTCGTATCTGCAAAAATCTGGAATTTGTATTTTTTGCCAGAAGAAAGGTTATGGATGCGTATTTATTTATTTATTATTTTTTCGCAAGGGTGATCATATCAACCCAGTGGTCGTGGAATATCGGGAGAAAGCTCCTTTGAATGGAAAGTAAAAGTTCTAGTGCCCTATTTAAGTGACCAAAAAACTGGAGGGTAACTAGACCCTTTCCAGACCCCCTTTTCTTAAAATCGTCCGATAAAAATTTTGAGATAGCCATTTTGTTCAGCATAGTTGAAAGGCCAAATAGTTATGCCCTTGGGAATATGATGACCCCCCACAGGCCCTGGTGAAAGATCTTTAAGTTTCAAAACTTGCTCAATGTTAACGTAAAGTATTCGTTATTGGGAAGTATGCATACATTTTTTGGGTTAAGGGGGAGGAGCAAATTTTTTCTGTTGGGATTTTCCACAGGGATAATGTTTCACGGGTGGGGAAGCTTTAAGAAAGTGAGTTTTACAGAGGAAATTTTACACTGGGGGAATTTGCAAGAATTCCTTTACGAAATTCGTCTGATGTCTTGATTTCTCTTTGCCGACTCAATTTTACGAGTGGAGATGTTTAGGGTAATTGTACGGGGTAAATTTTCACCAGGATTGAATTGCCTAGAGAATAAATCTATGAGGAGGAAGGATTTTTCCATGGAGCTGTAGCCAGATCTCCTGGCATTATTTAAAAAACAATCAGAAATTAAATAAAAAAAACATTTTTTTTCAACTGAAAGTAAGGAGCAGATTAAAGCTTAAAACGAACAGAAATTATTACATAAATGAGGAAGTTTCTATTCCTCAACACCTAGCTCTTTACGCTAAAGTTTTAATTCTGTCTCAATTCTGTAAGAACGACTCCTGAAACATTATGTTCATTTAATTAGAATAATTAGAAGCTTTTTTTGAAGTTTTAAAAATCTGTAATTTCTGTTCGTTTTAATTTTTAATGTTATTCCTTAATTTTCAGCTGAAAAACTGTTTTTTTTTCTCTATTTGTTAGGAGGCAACACTACAGCGTTGCCTGTAGTAAAGGCATTACACCTCTAATGTTTTATTACTATCATTTTTTTTTCCAAGAAGCACTTCATGTGCCTCTTTCGATAAAAATCCGAAATTTTTTTTAGATAGGCATTTTATTAAAAATAATTCAGAGATCAGAGAACAAAACTCTAGGTTCAACGCAAACCCCCAAGGACCGGGGGTAGGCGCTGCAAGTTATGCCCTCAGGGCATATATGGTGCTTATGGAAGAGATGCTCGTATAAACTTCAGAGAGGGCTCATTTGATTGGGAATTGGAAGTTCTAGTTCACTTTTTAATAGATCTGAAAGGTATCCGAGGGCACCCAGCATCCCGCTCTCTTCCACACACTTTTTTCCCCAAACCCATCGGATGGAAATTTTGAGATAGCCATTTTGTCGAAAATATTTAAAACATCACGTAACGAAAATTTCGGGGTTGACACGAACTCTCAGAACCCAGTGGCAAGCTTATTAAGTGATTTTACTGTTTTAAGGGTTGTAAGCCTCATTGGTAATTAAAATTTTTATTTAAGGAGTGGTCGTATAAACTTCAGAGGTGGCTCATTTGCCTAGAAATTTGGAATTTCGTGTTACCTTTTTACGAGTCGAAAGGATTGTTAGGGTATTTACCATCACCGACCCCCTTCCCCCACCCCACACACACACACGTGCTCTTTTTCCCAAATGTATCCAATCAAAAATTTTAGATTGCCAGTTTGTTTGAAAGAGTCCAACGATCAGAAAAAAAAATCGGGATCAAGCCCCCCCCCCGCTCCAGCTTCCGGGGAAACTATGGGTTTTAACTTGTGCCCTGGGGGCATATAAGATTTTATGAAATAGATGGTCGCATTAACTTTGGAGGGGACTCAAATGATGATAAGTTCAAAGTTCTACTTCCGTTTTCAAAAGTCAAAAGTGAGCCGATGGTAACTAACCCTTCCCCCTACCAACATCATGTCCGATATGCGAAATACGTCCGATAATTTTTATAAAGTCGTTTTCCAAAATAGACCAAAATGATATAACAAAATCTCCAGGGATAGCACAGCCCTCCAGAACCCGGGGGAAGCACTTTAAATTATGTCCCAAGGGTATATAAGGTTTTTATGGAAGGGATGATAGTATAAACTTTGGAGGGGGGGCTAATTTGATTGTAAACCGGAATGTTTAGTGCCCTTTTTAAGAGTCAAATGTGATTAGAGGGAGAAGTAGGGCCCCACCCTTGACGATTTTTTTCCAAATGCAATCGATCAAAATTTTGAAAGAGTCATTTTGTTCAAAATAGTTTAAAGATAAAGTAGTAAAACTCCAGGGATAGCACAACCCTCCAGAGCCTGGGGGTAAGTAGTGTAAGTTATCCACCGGGGGAATTTAAGGTTTTTATGTAAGGTGTGGTCCTATAAACTTCTGAGGTGACTCATTTGATTGGGAATTGAAAGTTCGAGTTACCTTTTTAAAAGTCAAAAGTGAGCGGAGGGCATCTACTCCCCCTCCCTCCCACACTCCCTCTTTTCTTCAAACGGATTCAATCAAAATTTAGGCATAGCCATTTTGTTTGAAATAGTCCAACGATCAGATAACAAAACTTTGGGGTGAACGTACCCTCCCCAGAGCCGGGGAAGGGTTGTAACTTATCCCCGGGGACATCTAAGACTGTTATAGAAGATGTAAACTTCAAAGGAGCCTCCAATGATTAGAAATTGAAAGTTCCAGTTCTGTTTTTGAGGGTCAAAAGTAATTTGATGGCAACTATCCCCCAACCACCACCATAAACCTTTTTTTCCCCAACTGTGTCCAATTGAACTTTTGAGATTATATTTTGTCCAAAGTAGACCAAATATCATAGAATAGTATCTCCGACGTTTACAGGGGACCATAGGGAAACTAGGCCCCTGCTCTCTTTACCCCAAATCAATCCGATATAATTTTTAAATGACCACTTTGTTAAAATAGGTCAAAAGATCAGCTAACCAAAACTCCAAGGTCAATTCAACCTCCCCTGAGCTCGTGGGCAAGTGTTGTATGTTATGCTTTGGGGTATATAAGTTTCTTATGCGAGGGCTTAGAAAATAGTTCAAAGATAAGATAGTAACACCCTCCCCACCCAACCCCCCTACTCAGAAAAATTATGATGAATGCTTTATTCCAAAACTTAAGAGAGCCGCCCCCGCCCTTCTATGGATTGGCCGACCTACCCCACTCAAAAAAAACTTTTAACAACATTTTTTTCCAAAAATTAAGGCAACTAGCCCCTGGCCCTCCATCCCCCCCAAAAATAAAACTTATCAACAATATTAAATTCATAAGTTTACTGGAGCTGACTTCTGGGCCTCCATGGCCTGATACTCCCCCTACCCCAAAATATTATCAATGATAAATCATGGGGGCTGACCCCTGGCCCTCCCTCGATGGCCCGCCAACCCCACCCTCACACGAAAACAAACTTATTAACGATAATTTATTCAAAAAATCATGGGAACTGACTCCTGGCCCAGCCCCCGTGGCCCAACCCTTCCCCCCCCCCAAAAAAAAAATTATTAACTATATTTTATTCCAAAAGTCATGGGCATTCAGTGCCATGGTATTAGCTCTTTCCAAAAATGTTCATGACACCTATGTTCTTCATTACAAACAAGAGTTTGGCTACTTCATGTTTCCATAACGATAAAAGCATTAGGCCTATAGTGTATATGGCACTTTACTAAAACGAGTAGTATTACAAATATTTTCTTTGTAGGCTACTTGTTAAAACATTGAAAATAAATGAAAATTCCAGTGAAACCAGACCAAGATTTACCAATAGGCCCACTAGGTCCGGCGGTTTTTACTATTCCCGAAGTTTTTCTTAGGATTTCCGCGAAAATCTTGCCAAAATGGAGCGGAAAAAATGCTTGGGCCTAAAAGTGTCAAAGCTTTAAATCCGGCCCCCAGTGAAGCAAATTCTTGAGCTTGGGAGCTGTGAGCAATTAATACTGTTATATATCAAATATTCAGTTCAATTTTATTAGTTCTTGCCAAAACTGTTAATTGGTTTTCGAATAAAAAATATTTTGACATAGAAAACGAAAAGAAATTAAATACAAAAATTTTTCCGAAAAGAAAGTCTTTTAAAGCAAAGTAAACAATGTATTGAACTTTAGATCAGAAGAAAAAAAAATCTATAATAAATCAAACTGAAAACAACCAAAAATCAAACAGTTCGTGGTAACGAACTATAAGTAAGGAGCTATATAGCAACCGAATCTTTGATGACAATAGAATCAAAAATTAAATAAAAAAATCATAAAAAAAATCAAATTTTGATACTTGTTCAAAATATATAAAATTCATCAATTTAATGGTACCCATCATAAGTTATGAAAATTTACCCAATTTTTGAAGAGGGGGGGAGAACACCCTCAAATATCAATGGATCTTGATAAAATTCATACCCTCAGATTCAACGTATAAAAAAACTCTACTGTAGAGATATCAAACTCCTATGAACAAAAATGTGAGATTTTGCAATTTTTGCCAGAAGAAAGATCACGGATGCGTGTTTGTTTGCTTTTTTCTCAGGGTTGATCGTGTCGAACCAGTAATTGTAGAAGTTTGAGATAGGGCTCATTTAATCGGAAATTTAAAAGTTCTAGTGCCCGTTTATGTGATCAAAATATCGGAGAGAAGCTAGCCCCCCTCCCACGCTCAGGTCTTCCTTAAAGTCACCCAATCAAAATTTTTAGATAGCCATTTTTTCTGCATAGTGGAAAAATATAATAACTATGTCTTTGAAGATGATTTAACCTTCCACAGTTCCCAGGGAAGGGCTGCAAGTTACAAGCTTTGCTCATTGAATACAATTATTATTGGTTATTGGGAAGTATACAAAATTTTAAGGGGAGGTTATTTGGTGAAGGGAGACAGAGTTACGTGGGAGGATATTTCCATGGAGGAATTTTTCATAAGAGAAAGGAATTTTCTATTTCAGGGGAGCCGGATTTCCAAGGATTAATTACAAAAACAAACATCAGAAATTAAATAAAAAGCAACTGAAAGTAAGGAGCAACATTAAATCTTAAAACGAATAGAAATTATAACTTATATCAAAGGGGTTTGCCCCCTCCTCAATACCTCGCTCTTTACGCTAAAGTGTTTTTAGTACTTCTAAAAGAGTTTTTAATTCTAATTAAACCACTTTTGTTTTTCAGGAGTCATTCTTAAGGAACTGGGACAAAATTCGAACTTTAGCGTAAATAGCGATGTATTGAGGAGTGTGCGAACGTAATAATTTCTGTTTGTCCTAACCTTTAATGTTGCTCCTTATTTTCAGTTGAAAAACTTGTTTTTTTTTATTTAATTACGACTAAAGAATAAATGAGACCCAAAACTTCCGTTTATACTTCAATAGCAACATATTTTTGCTCATCTTAAGCTTGATTTGCATATTAAATTTAAGTTTTGCTCGTTTTAAGATATATTTATTCATTTGTATTATTGCCTGTTGTATGTTTTTTGCTATGATTGTTTATTTAATTTCTGTTCGTTTTGGGTTTCATTTATTCTTTTTTAGTAATATCTGGTTGCTTGGAGCTTAAGTTATTGTAGATTTTTATTTCATCTGATTTTTAATTTAATATGGCCTTTACTTTTCTTCAAAAAGCTTCTTTTTTGGGAAGAATTTAGTTAATTCTATACAACAACTAGAAGCAAGGGAGCTTTTCAGACATCAGGTATAAAAGAAAGAAAACCAACAGGAGTTTACGTTCTTTTTTTCTGTAAGTATCGGAAACCTAATGAGTGTAAAATGAGGAATATTTCCTTGATAGGTTGTATTCTGGTGCCCGTTGTATGGTATTACACAACCGTGTTCAAAGCCAAGAGTTAAGAGCATTGCTCAATTAGATACACCGATAAAACTGAACGTTTTATCCTTTCTGGTCAGCTTTTATTATATAAACGGAACTTAGTTTAATATGAACGATCTTTGTAAGTAATAAATATAATAATAAAAAAAAGAAATCATCGATGTATTGAGGCTCCACTGTGTGGATAGAACGCTAGAGTAAACCTGAATTTAGTACAAACCAACATGTAGAAATTTTGGTCGAATAGATGCCACATGTTTCAGTTAAAACAGAATTAAAAAATAAATTATATATAATATTACCGTTGAATAACCGCTTGCTGATTTTGCCAAAAGTACCAAAAAACAAAACAAAACTTTTTTCTAATATCAAATAACATTTAAAAAAATTAAAGTAAAGGGTTTCACTTATATTTAAAAGACATGAATTTCCTGTATATGAAGTGGGCCTATCACGCCTCTCCCCAATCCTCTCTCTGTCTGCTAAAGTTTAAAACAAAGTCCGAAGTAAAATTTCCATTCCTTATTGAGAAAATGAGCTTTCAATTTTTTTTAATTTCGAGCTTTCGTAAGACAAATTTATTATGTGACTGATTGATCATATTTAGGAGGCTAATCAAAGCCATTTATTCTATAGTTTCCTTCTAATTAAACTTCACCAATTATATTATTTAATTTCAGCCCTCCCTTCAAAATAAACATTTGATTTAAATTTTCGAACTTTCTGCTCCAATAGATGTTTCATCATATTTAGAAAGTAGATCAAAGATAGGACTGAAAATGACTTTTGAATAGGGCTTTGAAGTGGATTTGGCCAAATCTTTTTGAAATTAGATATTCACCCTGGATATCAACTTTAAATTGAGTTCTAAGCTGACTTTTCAGAATGGACTAAGTTTAACATATAAATTTCACTAAAAGAGGCCTCGTGTTGAAAGTGTGACTTTTAGATGCCCCCACGTGCTAAAATCTATTAAAGGTGGCCTTACTTAAAAAAAGAAAGTTTCTTTAAAGTGGATCGTCTCATCAAAACAAGTTTCAATTTATAAAGCTCTCTGCAAAACAAGGAAAAAGAAATAGAAGCTTGAATAAAATTCGAAAAGTAGAGACAATTTCTGAACTTCAAAACTTTGAAATTGCTAGAAATGTGGACTGACAATAATAATAACTAAACTTCTGCAGGCAAAAAAGTAAAACACTAAGGGCGTGAACAGGTTCTTAGACCCATTTTAGAACTCCCCTAGATCCATTTTAGGTCTATTCACACCTGGAAACATCAATTTTTACAGTAATTTTTTTCCCAATTACGAAGTTTTTAGAGCAGTACCAGATTCTTGTCATTGTTTTCATATTGAACCTTGAAAATAAATCAGCAGAACTAGCTAGTAAACTTGACAACGTTTCTCGCTGTAAAAGTTCAAATTTAACAGTATGCTAATTACCAAAGGCAGGCCCAAACCCACGGGGAGGATAAAGGGGCTGTAGCCCCCTCCCCAAGAGAAAAATTATATTTTGTTTTAAATCTTACATAATCAGCTCAGTTTTAGCATTCATTTCGTAGTTCTTACTCAAAAATTGTATTCAAAGAGCTAAAACAAACTTGAAATAATGCCCTGAAATGCCGTTTTTTTCTAAGGAATTTCTTATATTTTTTATTGGTTGGCCTAGAGACCTCCAGTTAGCCCCCCCCCCATAATTATTTTCTTAAATTGCCACTGACCAAAGGTAACTACACTTTGCACCTGCTACTACCATTATCCTATATTATGCGTGTGGAAATCTTTTTCATTAAAAATTCATTCCTCAACTTATCCGAATTTTGTAATTATACGCTTATAGTGTTTTGAAAACCTAGAGGCGTATAATGTCATTTGACGTAATTTTACCTCCTCCTCCAAAGTCAAACTTTAAGGCCAAGCTACCACCTCTTTCCATCAACACTCCACGTAACTTTGAATTAGATATCACAAGTCGTTCCCAGGAGGCTGCACATGCACCCTTTTGATAACCTGGTAATGAATAATGTCTTTTTATTGGCCTTCAGTCAATCAATCAATCAGTTTATTGATACTAAAAGAAAAAACTATTACAAAAGTAAAGCGGTTACTAGGCCCAAGAAACTTTGCTTGTAATGGACCACAGAGAACAAGAATAAAACACTCTTATAAAATATATACAAAAAAAAAAAAAAAAAAAAAAAAAAAAAAAAAAAAAAAAAAAAACTGGAACAAGACAAGGACATTGAACAGATAGGATATTTAACAGATAAAAGATTTAAAAGGAGATTTAACATAAAGCTGAAAAGGATTTTAAAGAAGAGAAGAGACATACAAATTAGGAAAGAATTAATAAAGAGAGAGAAAAATTATTGAATTGGAAAGACCCGACAAAATATTGCCTTTGCATAAAGAAAAAGAGCGACATCCGAAGGGATGGAGTTCCATAATAGAATTGATTGATATACAGGAGGCCTCTGGACTGCTGTAGAAGATCGTTTTGGTAAAAATAAATCGTCGAGAAGAATTACGTAAAGAAGAAAAGTACCTACCTGAGCCTGTCCGTGAGAAAAACTGCTGTAGGGGTGGTGGGAATGTACCTAGATAAGCAGAATACGCTAAATAAAGAGTATTTTTACCTATAATATGATCCAGCAGAGCTATTCCAGTATCATTATAAAGATCAGAGGGAGGATAAAGCCGAGAGAGAAGAAAAGTAGCCTTCACTGCCCTATTTTGGGCTCTTTGAAGTGAGCAGAGAAGAGATTTATTAGTATTACCACAGACAGAGCAGCAATAAGAAAGGTAAGGATAAATAAAAGCATAATAAAGAGAAATCATAATATCAGGAGAAAGAAATGAGTTAATCCGGTGCAACATTGAAGACTGGCGGAGGATTAAGGAACGGGTGTTTGTTATATGTGGTTTAAAAGAAAGAAAACAGTCAAGATACACACCAAGAAATTTCACCCTAGTAGCTCGTGGTATAATATCGTTCCCAAAAGTCAGGGTGATTGGCTCCTGTACGTCTCTCATACGGTAAGGGGTCCTGAAGTTGACAATGGCACTCTTTCGGCTGTTTAGAGCCATACCATTTGACCAGCACCAATCCTTTACTTTATCAAGAAGACCTTGAGCTATAGAAGTGGCAGATGGCAGGTCTACTGCAGCAGTGAAAAAGTTATTGTCATCAGCCAAAAGAACAGGGTGAACATGGGGATGAAGACCATCAACAAAATTATTAATGTAAATTAGAAAAAAAAGTGGTCCAAGCACAGAGCCTTTTGGGACACCTTTCAATGCAGGCAAAGTAGAGGAAGAAGTACGGCTAACCAAAACATACTGAGATATCTCTGAGAGGTCGGACCTACACCATTCTAGTGGGACTCCATGCACTCCAAATAAAGATAGTTTAGACAGAAGAACATTGTGGTCAACTATATCAATGGCCTTTGAAGAGTCAAGAAATAGACCCAAAACACAAAATCCCTTGTCCAGATTAACACGCACAAACTCTGTTGCATCAGAAAGTGCATGCAAGGTAGAGAATGAGGGACGAAAACCATACTGATGGTTAGTGATGAGAGAATTTCCAGCAGTCGAATTAGTACTAAATACAAATGAAGAGAGTCGACGATACACTACTTTTTCAACAACCTTTTGAGATGACGGGAAGAAGAGAAATAGGTCTATAATTTGAAATTAGAGATGAATTACCTTTTTTATGCAAAGGTACCACAGTAGCTACTTTAAATAAATGAGGGAAAATACCAGAAGAAAGAGAAAGGTTAGTTATGTGTGAGATGGGATGAGAAACAAACTGACTGGTTTTTTTAAAGACATTATTGCTCAAACCAAAACTATCAACTGAACAACTGCTTGGAAGTTGAGAAATAAAACTAGAAATCCCAGTAGTACTACATGGGGAAAGGAAAAAATACTTCTCTGTCAAAGGAAAACAACATACTCTACTCGGGGGTGGAATGAGAACTAAGGAAGTGTGGTGAAATATGAATTGAAGGCGCTCGCTAAGGATTTTTTGTTCACAACAGATCCATCACCTTTCCTTTAAAGACATGGGGAAGATTGTTTGAGTCTTTTGCGGGAAAGAGCTTCATTAATTACAGTCCAAACCTTGCGCAAATTCCCCTTACACTCATTGATTCGACGCGAAAAATTCAGCTTTTTGCTAAGCGAACTGAAGAAGTGAGCACATTTTTATAATGTTTATACTTTAGAAGATCTTTATGTGTCTTACTTTTACATGCAGCCTTGAACAAAGACGCCTTGATATGGGTTGCATTGATCAGACCTCTAGACATCCATGGGCATTTAAATGTAAAATTCCTTGGCCTCTTTCTAAGTGGAAAACGCTTATCCAACAGAGTTCCCATTTGACACAAAAATAGTCTAGTTGCACAATCAGTATCATTAGCTTCAAGAACACTAGACCAATCATTACTCTGAATACTATGTATTAAATTAGAAATTTCTTTTTCTGTAAAAGTTCTAAGAGAAGACTCGCCTTTCTCATCCACAGTAATCTCTGTTTTAGGCACAGATAGTGATAGATAAATAGAGAAGTGATCAGAAAGTGAAAACAAGACCAGAAGAGAACTTCAAATTAGGAGAATGAGAGGTGAAAATATTATCTATTAAAGTGGCAGCATTTCTTGAAGGGTCAACACGAGAAGGAAAAAAAATTGAAGGAAGTACCCCAGAAGAAGAAAATATATCACAAAGGTGTCATGTTCATCATTTGATCCAAGATTTAACATATTACAACTAAAGTCTCCCAAAACACCCATCCGTTTTTTAAAGAAAGTCCCCACACCAGAAAGCTGATCAAGTAAATCACATAACAGATGTGTTGGAAAAGGAGGGGGCTTATAAAACAAACAAACAGTATCACATGCAAACTGGCTTTTCAGATCAATAACAAGAGAATAAACCGTCCTAGTATTAGACACCACCGATGTAAACAAGGATTCAAGGTCAGATCTTCTACAAAATTCAATACTAGATTTTATGAACAAAGAAATACCCCCAGAACACTTTGTTACCATTCTAGGGACATGAATAGCAATATAACCATGCATATCATAAGCTGTAAAATTATCACTATCAGATAACCATGTTTCCCTCAAGCCCATGACATTAAAAGGGCAAGATTTATCAGACGACAAATACGATTTAAGACTGTCCCACTTATCTCTTATCCCACGCACATTCAAACAAAATACATTAAAGCAACTATTTGAAGAGAGTGAGGGCATAATGTTATCACAATAATCAATGGTGGTGTGATAATTGAAGCTAGAACTAACCATAGATTCAAGGAGAGGCTCAAGAGTGTGTGCCTCTTGTTTACCAGCACTTGGCTGATCGAATATAACTGAATTAAGAATAGAAGAACTCAAAAGGAAAGAGAAATCACCCATATTTGTCTCACATAACAGAGACATACAATACCTTCACAAATGACATAATATCCATAGTACACTTAAAGGTGATGGGATCATAAGCAAAGATAAAGAAATATCAGTGGGATGTCAAATATTACCCAAAGTAAAGGGTGAAATAATGTGGCACAAGTTAGAAATGGATGAGCTGCGAGTGTCCAGGCGTGACAGACAATAACAGAAATCAGGCTACATAAAGGCAATAGGATCTCAAACAAACATAAGGGGACATTAGTAGGATGGCTCATGCCATTTGAAGTATTGGCTAAATTTACAATATGGGACCAGTAAAATTTATGTGAGCTGTAAGTGTGCTAAAATGACAAAAGTGTGATAGAAAATAGCATACATGAAGGTGATACCTTGATAATAAACTGTGCATGGATTCGCTTATAGTGCAAAAAGGGGCTGGTCTATCAAACACAACATTTTTTAGCCCCTTTCCTTCCTCAAATTCAAAAGTTGAAGTCTCCTTACCCCTTTCCTTACTCTTTTCGTTTCCTTCCCAGAAAATACCTGAAAGTCTCAACTTCTTTCTCGAGCTCCTCCTTTTATTTTGCAGATGAGATATTTTGATAACCAGAATGTACATAGTGTCTCTTTATGTTTGCTATACCTACTCCCCCAAGACAGTTCAATACCTAATTACCCCTGTCCCCCTAAGCTCTTCCTGGAAGTTTCAACTTGATTCCCCAAGCCGATCCTGAGATGTTGCAGTTGCACCATTTTGACAAATTGGAAAAGACAACTTCTTTCTGATGTACCTCGCTATCTAACTTTGCAGATATTATTAGTCCCCTTACCAAACTGCTTTAGTGTATCAGAGACGAAATTTATTTCTCAATGCGAAACTTTGAAGTCCTCTGGCCCCATACTCCCCTTTTTTTTCACCAATATTACATTTATATTATAACTTCGAGACCCAAGCTGTTTTTAAGATGTTGCACGTATGGAATCTTGGGGACCCGGAAGCATACTGACCCAGACTTTACCTCTGTGCTCTCTCTTAAATCAAATCTAGATGTCAGACCTAAGGCACTCTGAAAATTCAACCTTAATCTTCAAATCTAGTGAGAGTTTGCGGATAAATTTGAATTTCCAGGTCACGGAATGTCTTTTGACTTGCTCACGTTTCATTTCCAGACTACATCCTCAGGAAACTCGGGGAATGTCGGTCAAGCAAACAGCCAGTAAGAGCTCCTAGCTGATCTGAATACTAATACCAAACATGACCTCCTCTTCTACTACAGTCTATTTTTGTATAACGTTTGATTTTAACAATTTAGGGAAATTGCCCGGATCTTTAGGGCTGATGTTTTCCCTGTAGGCATACTTATTAGCAAAATGATGATTTAAATGGTAGGCTCAATTTTAGGGGAGTTAAGGTCTGGGTCGGGTAGGGTGGGGGATAATTTGAGTAGCATTAAAGGCCTCTAGAGGTAGGCTGGTTACCCTTAAATCCCTTTCATCCCTTAAAAAGGGATACTAGAGCTTTCAATTACAAACCAAGTGAACCCCCATTAATTTTCACAAAATCCCATACAATGTTATGTGGGAGGGGAATTTTTTACCCTTTTTTATGCCCTGTTCTGAGAGGGAAACAAAATTTTCCTATGTTTTCATTTCAGCAGTAGAGTCCCCTTAGCCAGACGACTTAAGAAATTAAGTTTCTTACAACTGAGGGAATAAGTTTTTAGGCCCTTTTTAGATTATGGTCGTGGATGGTGCTCGGAATTATTTTTTTGTACATCAAGTGCCTCTTTTCATAAACTTCCAGTTGTAACTCTCGAGCATATCAGAAAAAAAAAGTTTCTTGGCCAGTTTACGTGACCCATAGGCCCTCCCACGACAGAACTGCTTGGTTTCTTTTACCTAGAGATTGATCCCCGAAAGCTACGAGTAAGTAGCACACTTCTCACGGACAGGTGGTCACAAGACTGGGAATGGAGTATATTTGAGATAGCCAATTTTTCTCAAAATAGCTGAAAGGCTCAATAAGAACGAACCGAATGGCACAACCCCCAAACTCCTTGGATGAGTTCCGTTTATAATATAAATTGATGATTGTTTAGGGATAAATTTTGAAAAAAACGGAGAAATTATGTAATTATATAATACCCTACTGAAAATAATCCTAATGTCGAGCTTTGTGTTTTTATTTCTCCTAATATCGAAAACAGAAAAAAAAATCACCATCATAACCAGGATTACTTAAAAAAAAAACAGTATACTTTGACAGTTTTTTTTATATTTATGCATTGACAGTCATATGCTGAAATTCATTCCTGAATTTTCTTTTTTATTTATTAATGTTAAAGTTAGAGAAAATATTTAAAGTGTATTTTGCTTTCAGTAAAGTGCAAATTATGTTTAGTCTGTAGAAGGCACAGGGGCGTCATACTTACGCCTCTTAGGTACTGCTCATTCTGAGTTTCACTCAATATCTATTCTAATTTCTGTTTGTTTTGGGTTTCATTTATTTGTTGATGGCAATGTGTGGTAGTTTATGCTTAAAAATTATCTTTTTAAATCGATGTAGTTAAATAGTAGCAATATCAGTAACAGTAGCAGTAATAGAAATAGTAGCCAAATTGGTAGTAATATTATTAGCCCTGATAGTTTCAGCTTAGTACCCTAAGGCGTTGCTAGGACATTGCTAATACACCCCATTGATAACCTACATGTACATAGTATGTTTTGATTCAGTTCAGCAACCTTTCGCCGATCCTTGAAAGTCTTACTAATAAGATTAGAATTAACAACAGCATTAGTCATAGTAGTAGAAGTAATAGTAGAAACATTTGGAGTATTATTAGTGATAGTAGAAGTAGTAAAATAGTATCAGTGCATAAAAACACACTACTACTAACAATAATGCACAATAAGAATTTCAGGGACTCAACAGTCCCCGAAAGCTCCACAATAATATCTTTAGCCTAAGTAATAGTAGTACTATTAGCAGAAGCAGAAGTATTACTACTACTTCTTGTAATTTGGTGCATTTTTATTATGTTAACATACCCCTCAACATACCCTGAATGTTTAATCCTAATACTATAAGATGTTTTTTAGATACTGTTGATATACCCTTTTGACAGCCTGTATACATAGAGCGTGTTTCAATTTCATTCAACATCGCCCTTAACATTTCATGAAAATACCTCTTTAATATCCTTAGACTTGGTAGTTGTGTTAAAAGTAGCAGTGGAGGTAGTAGCAGTAATATGCATATAGCACCTTGTGGTTGGTTCAACATCCTCCTCAAAACGCACTTCAAGTTTTTTACTTCATACTTTAAGCTGTCCATGAGATATAGTCGTTACACCCTATTAATAACATCTACATAGGGAGCTTTGATTTAATTCAGCATCCATCTCAACATTCCGAGAAAATGCCCTGAAAGTTTCAACTTAATTCTCTAAGCCGTTCCTGAGAAATTACTTAACCATCCCTTTGGCAACCTCAATATACATAGTGCGTTTTGATTTTGTTCAACATCCCCCAAAATATTCCCAAAAAGATTCACTTTAATATGCTTAGCCTGAGCAGAAGTAGCAGCCGAAGCAGTAGTAATAACAGTAATGTCGTAACATGCATATAGTCTCTTTTGGTTAGTTCAATGTCTCCCTCAACATGCCCTGAAGGTTTCAACTCAATACTCTGAACTGTTCCTAAGATATTGCCTATATGCCATTTTGACAATATGGCATACATATATTGAGTTTTGATTTAGTTAAAACTGTCTCAAAACATTCTCGAAAGCTAAACATTAATACCAGAAACCTCACTAGTAGCAGTAATAGTAATATGCACAGAGCCCTTATGGTTAGTTCAAAATCCTCCTTGAAATTCTCTAAATTTTACCAGACTGTGCAGAAGGGAGCGATAGCGAACATCAAGTGCCACAGTACCGGCTGGAATTTTTAGATCCTTAAACTGATACGGATAGGTGATTCGAGATTACGCACTTCCTACAGATTCTCTTTGCTGCGGGATCTTTGTCACGGGATCAAAGTTCAAAGTTATTCACTTATGTAATGATAGATTCTATTTACGTGTGCCTTGATAAACGCAGAGGTATGCATCCTGTTGTTACTTTTTTGAGCGATTTTTTCGATTTGATCAGCAGCCAGGTAGAGGGTGGTATCCAGTTGCTGCTTTTCGTGATTGTAGACCCATCTGATGTGCCTTCCATTCCTAATGACCCAAATACGATCGCAACTTTACGCCTAAATGATTACGTAAAAATGTTAAACTTTCTGGTGGAAAAAAAAAACTATAGCCAAAACTCCAAACCTAGTAGCCTGGCTCTTAGAGCCAGCTCGTCAGCCCGAAACTATCCTTTTAGTATTGACGAATATGCCCGAAGGATTAAACGTGTAGAATGCTACGAAACAACGTGAATTTATTCAAAAACTCGGGTGTGCGGACAAGGTAAAACATATTACGGCTCGCAGGGATAGGCTTGTCGTGCATATGTCAGACGAAGAGTACGTTGTAGCAGCTGTCGCAGCGATATTTAGTTCACTGAAAATTCGCGCTAAAGTCATTAAATCAGAGCATTTTGGCATTGTTAAAATGGATACTGAATTCGACGTTTCTCAAATCCCAGGCCTTGTCGATAGTGTTATAGGTGCTAGACGTTTTGGATACTCTCGAGTGGTTCAGCTGAAATTTAGATCAAAAGAAGCTTTGGACCTCACAATTAAGCACGGTGTCAAAATAGAGTACTGTTTTATTCTGTAAGCTATGTCAATAATCTTTTGTGTTCAAATATAGTTTCTGTCCCAATTCTACGGAATGCGCAAGATGTCGTCCGAGAAACCATCTCTCTTTTCAGCTCGAGTGCAAACAAACAAGGCTTCTGAAAAACACGTAATGTCAGACACCAGTAGAGCTGAGACCCTCATTGGTCTTCGTACCACATGATTTGTAGAGAAGCATGACGCAATTAGTCGGTTCTGGGATTCATTCTTGGTTATTATTTTTGCTCTGAAGGATATGGAAGGCTGGCTAGACTGAGAGGCCAGCAGCAAAACACATCTACTAGGTTCTTGCATTGAGAAATTAGACACGCTGATTGGACTGGTCTGCTTGAATTCGTTTTCTTCTCTAATGAAACTATTGGCAGAGTCACTTCAAAAAAAGGACGGTGATTGTGTGAGACCTTCAAAACTCATAAGAAGCGTCAAGATAATATTAGAGGCGTTCCCGTGTAGAAACCGAGTTCCAGTCTCTTTATACGGAAGTCGAGAACATAGCAAAAAAAAGGATTTTGCCATAAAATTCGTCCAATCACGCATAGCCTTGCACTCTGTCTACAAAACGGGTGTCTTGAATCGGAATCCAAAAGGTCACTACAGGATGGTGGCATTCATCCCAGCCCTGGATGCCGTTCTCCTTAACTTCTTGGAAATATACAGCTCCCATTTTGCTCATGTGGCTAAACTTTCATTACTAATTCCAACTATTGTCCATAGCAAGAATTGGGACGGTCTGAAGGAAGGGTACAAGAAGTACTCGGACCTTCTAAGTGGCACATTTACTGATTAGAAAATGGAATTCCAGACATGAAAGAGTCACTAGTCAAACGTAGCAACAGAGAAGCCGAAAACAGCCATTTCGGTTCTCAATAGCTCTCAGGAGCAGATCTTCTCAAACATTGTTGCATTGCTTACAATCCTTGCAATGCTTCCAGTTTCAACATGTGAAGCAGAAAGAATTTTCTCCAAGTTCGAAATAACGTGTTCTGCACTAAGAAGCATAATGTCAGAGAAGAGGTTAGAGATGCTGTTTTAGCAAGTATAAAGGAACGAACTACCAAAAATAGAAGATTTAATAAATTTGTTTGCCATCAGGAAAGCTCGGAGACTGAATCTGACACTTTAGTATGGTCTTTTCTTTCCTTTTGTTAAATTTTCCGCACCTCATGAGGGGCAAATCTGGCATTAACCCCCTTATTAGGATTAATTAAAAATAATGTTAGTTCATTTGTTAATAAATAACTCTATCTATTATCCGTCCATGCGTCATTCCTAGGGCAGAAGAACTAAGGTAGATAGTCACGAATAATTTCTTAGACCATATTGCTTTTCCATTTACGAAAAATTTAAGAAGAAAAACGGGTTCCAATTTCAACAAAGTAATGAACAAAAATAAATACAAAACTACACTTTAACTAAAAAAAATATTCTGAATATTTCAGCCCCATATCCAGGAGCCTTTCTCAACAGTAAAAAAAAAGATACGACAAAAGGCAAAAAAAGGCTTTTTAACAGAACACAGACACGAAAAAACACTACAACTAAACACATAAAGAAGATGAAAAAAATAACAACGATAAATAAATAAGAAACCCACATTATGAACAAACTTCCAGCACTGATGTAACAAATTGTAAGAAAAAACCAAAGCGAATGTCTATAGTGAACCCATGGGTCACTCTTTTCTGAACAATCAGTTTATAAATGAGAATCTATTAAAAATGAAGACTATGTTTACATGAATAATCGAAATAGGGTCACCCAGCTCTAGGTCCATCACCCTTAAATATATCTTACAGGTCAATCAACAATTTCATGAATTATAAGTCAAATGGATTGTTTTGTTTGCTAGTTCAGCTGCGGTCCGTTGAGTTTTCCCAGCATTGACCTCATTCTGACTTGTTCACAAGGTTATCACTTGTTTCAAGACAATTATGTAAATCACTACTCGTTGAAGTTTTTAATTGGTCCTTAATTAAACTATTATAAATTGAATTTATGTTAAAATCCCCTTTATCTTTATTAATACTAATACCCCGATAGATAATTTTTTTTTTCTATAATTTCTCTGAAACTTTACAAAAGTCCTATAGGCGTATCTATAATTCTTGTCTGATTATACAAAATAGTGGGGTGAGGAAAAGTATACGTGTGTTTTGCTATAGCTGATTCGAAAGTTTCAAGCTTTTTATTATGTTATTGGGAGCAATCTATGGCATTTTTGTGTTGCTGTAGCCTATTTTCTAAACTCTGCTGTTTTCTACCTGCATAAAATTTACAGCAAGAGCATGGAATTTTCTATACACACTATTCCTTTTCTGGATGTTCTTCTTTTAAAAAATGAAAATAGTCTGGATTTTAAGATTTACAGAAAACCTACTAACAATAATAGATTTTTGTCGTTCTTCTCCGGTCATGCTCGCCAAGTAAAAATTGGTTTAATCATATCCTTAACTGACCGCATTTTTAGAACTTGCTCTCCGAAATTCATCGAGGAGGAATTATTGTTGTTAAAAGGAATTTTTATAAATAACCAGTATCCGGGTTGGTTAATTCACCAGACTTTTTCAAAAAGAAGAAAAAAATTTCTAGAATTTTCTAACGAAATTCTGGAAACGACAGAAAAGAAAGATGCTTTTGTTCTTTCCCATGTGTTCCAGGGCTGAGTGAAAAACTTAAAAGAATTTTACTAAATAATAGTTTAAAGGTAGCTTTAAGAGGTAGTAATACTTTGGCTTGTTCTTTAAATTCTGGAAAGGATCGAACTTCCTTAGAGCAACAGAGTGGGGCTTATAAAATCCCTCGTACTTGTGGAAGCTCTTATGTGGGACGTACTAACCAGAATTTAAAAATGAGATTGCTACAATATCCTAATTCTATTTCATCGTCTTTAAAGCAAAATACCAAACGTGAAGATTTCACGTCGGCTCTTTTGGAACATATTTATAATTATCCAAATCATTTTATTTTGTTTGAAAATGTTTCTTTTATTTTTAGGGACCAAGTTTTAAAGCAAATTTTCAGGGAAACAATTGAAATTAAAAAAAAATATTCAAGAATAATTCCATAAACACAGATAAAGGTGAATTTGGATTAAATTCAATTTATGGTAATTTATTGAGGTCAAATAAAGTAAATATCACCTCACCTAAGAACCATGACCTCTGTCCACCGAATATGTCAGATAAATCTAATGAACCGGAACCGAAAAGGTCAAAGAGATCAAAAGGTCAAAAATAAGAGCAATAAACTATATGTAATTAGTTTATTAGGTATAAATTTTGGTTGTTTTTAATGATGTCTTTTAGTTTTACTGCTGATGATGAACGCTGTATATGTGTTCCAAATGTTCAGTTAAAAATTTTATATCTGTTCACTGTCGATCAAAAGCTTTCATCCCTATTTTGAACTGTTATGCCTTTGAAAAAGGAATTAGAACTGTTAGCTTCAAATCAAATATGCCTCCTCCAAAGTATATACGACCAACATTTTTTATAAAGTCCTCATATACTCCTGAGGTATAACTTCTTATTCTTACTCATGGGCTCTAGGGGTTCGTGTCAACCTCGAAGACATTGTTGTGTGGTCTTTGGAACATTTTGAACAAAATGGCTATCTTAGGAGTTCGATTGGATACATTTGGGGCGTGGGGAATCTAGTTGCCCTCCTATCACTTTCGACTCTTGAGAAGATAACTAGAACTTCAGATTTACAATTAAATGACCCTCCTCCAAATTTTGTATGACTGGCTTTTCTATTAAAAAAAGCCTTATATACCCCGAGGCAAAACTAATAATCCTTGCCCCCGAGCTCAGGTTGAAGGCGTCAACCCCGGACGTATGTTTATATAATCTTTGGACTATTTTGAACAAAGAACTATCTCAAAATTTCGATTGGACGCATTTGGGGATAAGAGGACATGAAGGGGGGGGGGGGCTCCTTCTGTCTGATTACTTTTGACTCTCAAAATGGGGAACTAGACTTTTCAGTTTCCAATCAAATGAGCATCCTTCAAAGCTTTTACAACCACCTTTTCCATAAAAACCTTATATGCCCCCAGATTAAGACTAAAAATCCATACCCCTGGGCTTTGCAGGGTCTCGTCAATCCTAGAGGCATTGTTATACGATCTTTGGACTAACTTGAACAAAATGGCCATGTAAAATTTCCAATCAGATGTGTTTGGGTAAAAGAAGACATTGAGGGAATGTTGCCCTATCATTACTTTTTACTCTTAAAATGTAAACTAGAACTTTCAGTTTCCCATCAAATGAGCCTTCTCCAAAATTTATACGACCACCCCTTCTGTAAGAACCATATATGCCACCGAGCCATAACTTACAACCCTTGCCCCTATTATTCCTAGGCTCTGGGGGGCTGTGTCACCCCCAGAGGCATTGTTACATGACACCTTAACTATTTTGAACAAAAACCTATCTCAAAATTTGGATCAGATGCATTTGGAAAGAACCGGCTTAGGGGGGGGGGGGCTAGTTGCACTCTAATCACTCTTATGACCACTCTTTCCATAAAAACCTTTTTATGCCCATGGGCATTACATGTACCACTTGTCCCAAGGCTCTGGGGAGTTGTGTCAACCCTGGCGTTTTATTTATATGATCCTTGGACTATTTTGAACAGAACGACCATCTTAAAATTGAATCTGAAGTATTAAGGGAAAAGAGACTGTGGGGGGGGGGAGGATGCGGTTGCGATCAGATCACTTTTGACTCTTAGAAATGGAACTAGAACTTTCAATTTCTATTTAAATGATTCCCCTTAAGCTTATACGATTACTCTTTCTATAGAACCCTTATATGCCCCCGGGCATAACTTTCAACACGTGGCCCTGGGCTCTAGGGGTTTTTGTTCACCCCGGATTTCTTATTATCTGATCTTTCAGCCTTTTTGAACAACTTGACTTCCTCAAACTTTGATCCAATACAATTTGAAAAAAAGGGCGTGGGGGGTCTAGTTGCCCTTAGATCACTTTTGACTCATGAAAAGAGAACTAGAACTTTCAATTTGCAATCAAATGAGCCCCCTTCGAAGTTTATGTGACCGACCTTTCCATAGAATCCTTATATACCTCTGGGGCATAACTTTCAACCCGTGCCCCTGGATGCGGGGGTTTTGTCGACCCTGCAAATGTTTTTTTCTGATGTTTGAAATATTTTAAACAAAAGGGTTCTCTCAAAATTTTGATCGGATGCATTTGGGGAAAATAGGGTGCGGGAAGGGTGGTCTAATTGCCCTCCAATCATTTTCGACACTTAAAAAGAGAACTTGAGCTTTAAATTTCCAATCAAATCAGCCCTCTCCGAAATTTATACGACCACCCCTTCCATAAGAACCTTATATGCGCCCGGGGCATAACTTATAACACGTGTTTTCGGGCTCTGGAGGATATTTTTACCCCCCCCCCCCCCCCAAAAAAAAATCCTGGGGAATTTTTTATCTGTTCTTTGAACTATTTTGAACAAAATTGCTCTCTTAAAATGGTGATCGGATGCATTTGAGGAAAATAGGGTGAGGGTGTCTAGTTGCTCTCTGCTCACTTTTCACTCTTAAAAAGCACATTAGAACTTCCGATTACCAATCGAATGAGCCCCACCCGACGTTTAGACGATCATATTTTCAACATGAAAAAAAACGTGCCTCTGAGAAAAAAAAATATTGAATCCTTATGGGATTTACTATAGGCAACGCTATAACGTTGCCTCTGATCTAAGCTTTCATTTATAATCGTACAACTTGTAGTGTTGATTAAGTGTTTCAATAATTCAATAAGAAAACTAGTAAAACCGCTTGCCCATAAATCAATTTGAAGCCATGCTAGAATAACATATAGTTATGAAAAAAGCAATAAAAAGTCATGCATCCTTCCATATAGAAGTAATTCTAGTTTATTATAGAGGTTCGAAGATGCTAGAGTTTTTTTTCTCTATAATTGCCATTGTTTTTGCGATTACCTTAATAATTACTTACTCAATTGTTCTTTAGCTGTGAGAAACAGGTCGTAAATTGACGAATGGTTAATATTACCAGAAATATAATTGTTGGTTTTGGCAAAATAAAAGTGAATAGCGACATTAAAATTGAACACAAACAAAAATTATCATATTTTTGAGTGGTCTCCTCTCCCCTCATGTTCCACTTTCTATGCGGAGTTTTATGGTGCTTCTCCGAAAGTCGTTTCTAGGGCAAAATATATAGTTAGTTGGTAATTGCAAGTGTTCTGTTTCCTGGTTTTCTTTCTAATGAACATATTTCTTACTGGTTTTCTATAATGTGACCTATAAAGGCCATTGTAAGCCCTTACATGTGAGCGATACCATTGTGAGCCCTTACATTTCTTATGGCCTTGTTTTACGGTCGAGTAACTTTTATGCAAATCTTAGAGGACTTAATTAATCTTAATTTATCTTAGAGAACCAATTTTATGGAATAAAGTGGTTCTATTGTTGAAAAATTGTGTCGAAGGAGCTAAGGACACAGTATATTGTTTCAAGCGTTTAAGAGTACTTAAATTAAGACAAATTTTTGATAACCAAGCCGTCATTTTTGCATATCAATGTTGCAATAAAGTGTGTCCTTCAGCTTTCAGTCACTTCCTTCGTTTTAATAGTATCCTCCACTCATATAAACTCTCAGCCGAGTATCGAAACACCATACGCGCTGGCTTTACTATTTATTTTTTAACTGCGGAAATTGGAGCATTATTGTCAATAGTATTAGGGGGGCTGAACACAGTGGTTTATTTATAATTAGATTAAAAAGGCATTTTTTAAAGGATGAAATATAGTTATTCAGTATTTTTATAGCAATTTCTTTTTATGAAAAATGTTTGCCCCCCAATATTTGGCTGCTTAAAAATGCAACTAGATTGTTTTATTTTTTTACAAACGTTTTTGTTAGTAATAAACATACGTACCTTGCGAATTAGCTAACGTAACGAACTTATATATTTGTGTATTTTTATTACGTATATGAGGGGGTTCCTTACTCGTCAGTACCTCGATCTTTACACTAAAGCTTGAATTTTGTCCCAAGCCTTTAAGAATGACCCATGAATCAAAAGGCTGTAGAATAACTAGTTGAAATTACTAAAATTACTTTAGTGTAAAGAGCAAGGTATTGTGGAAGAAACGATCTCCCTTATATAAGTAATATCTATTGTTTGTTTTAAGTTTAATGTTGATCATTACTTTCAGTTGAAAAAATAATTATTTATTTTCTCATTGTCTTCTTATAAATAATACTAGAAAATCTTGAGCCCCCTTCATCGAACTTCTCTTCCTTCAAGAAAAATTCCTCCATGGAAAGATCCTCCCACGTAATCCCCTCCCCTCCCGACCAACTCCCACCATAACACAAAAGAAACCCCCCGAAAACGTCTGTACACTTCATAATGAACAATTACTATATATAAACAATGGTCAAAGTTTGTAACTTGCCACCCCTCCCCCGAGAGCTGTGGTGGATTTAGTCATTTTGATACGGTGACTTTGGAGAACAATGTGCGTGGGAGTGTGCCTCAGTACCCTCCAATTTCTTTGGTCACTTAAAAAGGGCACTATAACTTTTAATTTCCGGGATAATGAGCCCTCTCGCGACATTCTAGGACAATTGGGTCGATACAATCACCCCTGGTAAAAAAAAAACAAATAAACACACATCCGTGATCTGTCTTTTAGCAAAAAATACAAAATTACACATTTTTTATGATAGGAGCTTGAAACTTCTACAGTACTTTTAAGGGGTATTTCTTCCTATTTTCTAAAATAAGACAAATTTTCTCAGGTTTGTAGCTTTTGACCAGTAAGACTAAACTTGATGAAACTTATATATTTAAAATCAGAATTAAAATGCAATTCTTTTGATGTAACTATTTCTATCAAAAATCTGTTTTTTAGAGTTTCTGTTACTTTTGAGCCGGGTCACTCTTTACTTACAGTTAGTTACCACGAACTGTTTAATGAATCGGTTGACATTCAAAGTAATAAAGCTGTATTTTATCAAGTGTTTTGTTGACTTCCCTTGACGATTTTTTTTTCTGTTTAATAGCAGTTAATGAACAAATCGGGCAGTTAGTCAGTCAATAAGATATTTCAAAAAAAATTATTATTTTGACAAAATATGCTTCATTAGACCTTTAGTTCTTGAGGCATTATGAAAAATAATATATATCCTATTTCCATTACAGCAAACGTTCTTGAAGTACTTGACAAAGAATTAGAACTCAACTATAAAAAGTAGGCGGCTCAGAGGAGAGTCCGTGTGCAACTTCTAACAATAGCCCATGCTTTCTTTGCCCTTACATCACCACCAAACCCTCCCGATTCCTTTCTTTCCGTTCACAATAGTTACAAAAGAAGTTAATAAAAAGGGATTCAAGTAATACCTTGAACCTCTCCGTGGTCTTCGGAGTCTTCAACCATTCCCAAATTATCTTCCCCTTTTTATCATCAAGTATGTCCTTCTAGCCTGTCTAGTTGTATTTTTAACTAAGTAAATACATCTTATCTCGCTTATGCAGAAAATATTCTTTTTATCAGCAAGACTTTTAAACTATCCTTTTAAAAAAGGGCTCTCTATCCCTTTAAATGGTAGCATAAGACATCACGTATTTGACTTCTTGTAATTCTTCTAAAGTGTGAATATCTATCATTTAATTTTAGTGTTATGACCCACATAGGCTCTGAATGTTTTTCCTATTCTGACACTTTCTTCTTTTGGTTGCCGGGAATTAATACTATTAAAACAGTGAAATCTTTCCAGACTCTTCCTCCACTGATTGCAAAAGGAAAATTCAATTAAGTTGTTCCGAAATTACTACAAGTTGATGTAGATACAAAAAAAGTCTTGTGTTAAATTATATGCTGTTTTTTACGGATCATTGGGTATTGTTTCTCAGTGCTTTTTATCCCATTTTTCCGAAAAAAGAGATAACAGTTCAGTTTGTTCACATTAATGCCAGTTTTACATTTTTGACTTAATATGCATCCATGATATTATCCATGGTACTCCTCTTAAAAAAAAAAAAATAAAATAAATAAATTCGCTGACCGCAATCGTAATGGCTGGCAGACAACCTTGAAATACTCAATAATCATTGGTTTTATTACGTTTTATTAGTTTTATTAGTTTTATAACGGATGAACGTTCTATAATAATGATTATTTTTTTATAGATTGTGTGTAAGTTCAGGGAAGTGTTAGGGCGAACTCTGAGACTGGGAGGCAATTTAAATACCTTGCAGTAGCTTGCAAAATTTTGACTTTATAGCATTTCGGCCATGTTCAGGCCAAAATTGTAGTTTTACAGAGAAAATACCAATAATTAGCACTTTACACGGGATTGATCTATTTTATTAATTCAAAAGTCACCATATCTTCAAGTTTTGTTAGAATAAGCCCTCTTTTGTCTATTTACGACTACTTCTTTGGCACTTTCACCCTAAAAAAAAAAAAAATGCAAGCATTACCATCTTTTTCAGAAAAATACGAAATTTCGCTCTTCGACAAATAGTGTTGTGCCTGTTGAATATTTTTTTTTTACAATTTATTGGAGATTGTAGCCCTTTTGGTGATATTCAATCCTTTGTCTAAAATTATTCAATTTTCATAAGCTTACAGCTTTTATTGAACACATTCATATTAAATCAGGTTTCAATGGTTAGAATTTAAAAAGGTGAATTTTGTAGGTACAGAATATTTGAATATTTACATTCATGGTTTAGGTTGTGTCTTTTTTTTATTGACAAGGGTCACTCTTTCCTTATAAATTCTTTTTAAGAGCTGGTTGACCCAAAGCGCTCTTCAGTGTAAGGAGGATAGTCATTGACCCACCGCCTTTCAACTTTTGTCTTTTACATTCATGTTTAAAACTTGAATATAAGCACTTTGACTATGACGATCACTGCCTTTTGACTTTATTTAACATAATAAACAAAACATAAATAATTACAGATATAAATCACTTAAGATATGGTAAAATTTAAATTTTGCTAACGTATAGCGAAGAACTACATCAACATTCCTAAATGCATCCAAAACTAATGAAAAAAAAACTCCATGAACATTGCAAGAAGAATCCTAGACTAACTAAAATAAATATAATAAATATTAAGAAAACCATAACCTTCTCTCAAACACCCACCATCACATGATGGATAACGACCACCATCAAAATATAACTTCATCCACCCCCCCCCCCTCAGCCGTATCCTCCCTCCAGCCTTATAACCCATTCACCTCTCCCCTAAAAAACTAATTCCCCAAGAAATACTCTTTTAATCTATTTTTAAACTGTGCGAGGTGCTCAGCCACCCTAATACTCACAGGAAGCAGATTCTATCCAGAAGGGCAAAGATGCTTCAAATTAAAACAAGATTTCACACTTTTTTCTACCTCCTCAACCAGAAACCATATCCTCTTGTAACATGCTCATGGACAGAACTTCTGAAATGGTAAAACTCGTTAAGAGTTTCCAGGACTAGATTATGCACAAAATTAAACACAAACATCGCTGTTTCAAAATCCCTTATCTGTCTAATATTGAGTAGCCATAGATACTTAAAGAAAGCACTAGTGTCTGTATACTCTACGTGCAATTTTGGCGGAAATAGTGTCGCTAGGATGCTTCCACGAAAGATTAGAATCAATGTGGAAGTCAAGGTACCATAGTGACTTTACTTGTACAACAGACTTTTTGAATAGCTCGTGGTAACGAACTATAACTAAGGAGCGGCTCAGCTCAATAGTAACCGAAACTCTAAAAAACGAAATTTTGATACCAAGAGATACATCAAAAGAATTGGGTTTTTATGCTGATTTAAATATATAAGTTCTATTAAGTTTAGTCTTTCCCAGCAAAGGATATTAGCCAGAGAAAATTTGCCTGATTTTCGAAAAATTGGGGAGACACTCCCTAAAATTCATAGAATCCTAATGAAAATCACACCATTAGGTTCAGGGTATCAAAGAGAGCCATACTGTAGAAGTTTTAAGCTCCTATCTTTAAAATTGTGGAATTTTGTACTTTATGCCAGAAGAATGATTACAGATACGTGTTTATTTGTTTGTTTGTTTGTTTTCTCCAGAGGTGACCGTATTAAACCAGTGGGTCTAGAAACTAGGGAAAGGGCTCATTCAAACGAAAATTAAAATTTCTAGTGCTCTTTTTAAGCGACCAAATATTGGACGACAACTAGGCCCCCTCCCATGCCACTTTTTCCCAAAATTGTCTGATAAAAATTCTGAGATAGCTATTTTGTTCAGCACAGTTTAAAGGCCTAATAACTATATCTTTGGAGATAACATGACACCCCAGAGCCCTGGGGAAAGGTGTTCAAGTTATAAAATTTGCCCATTATTTACGTATAGTATTTCTTATTGGGGAGTATGCATACAATTTTTGGTTGGGGAGGGGAGGACAATTTTTTGTTGGGGGACTTCGCACGGGGAGAATTTTCTATGGACAGGGAATATTCTAGGGGATGAGTTTGTATACTGGGTAACTCGGGGGAAATTGTATACTTATTTGTCAGAATATGTATACGAAATTTCTTTATATGTCTTCTTTCTCTTTACTGGCTCAATTTCACAAGTGGAGGTGTTAAGGGTAATTGTCCAGGGTAAATTTTCACCAGGATTGAATTGCCCAGTGTATATTTCCGCGGGGAGGGGGATTTTTCCACGGAGTTGGATTTCCTGGCTTTATAGAGGGGTATCAAGCAGGAGGAACTTACCCATGAGGGATTCTCCGTGGGTAGAGGACATTTTTATGGATGAAGAGCCGGTTTAACCAGGCATTATTTAAAAAAACGATAAGAAGCACAATAAAAAAATGAATTTTTTCAACTGAAGTAAGGAGCAAGATCAAAAGTTATAACGAACAGAAATTATTACGGATATATGGGCGCTTGCCCTTTTCTCAATACCTTTCTCTTTACGCTGAAGTTTGAGTTTTTGCCCCAATTATTAAGAACGACTCCTGAAACACAAGGGCCGTTTAATTAAATGAAAAATCTCTTTGAAAAGCACTAAAAGACTTTAGCGTAGATAGCTTGGTGTTGAGGAGGGGTAAACTCCTCTTATATACGTAATAATTTCTGCTCATTTTAAGTTCACCTTTTTTTGTTTTTAAGGAAAAAGAGATTAGAGGCTAGAGATTTAGATTTATTATTTAATATATTGACAAGAATTGCTCTTTCCCTATAGTTTCTTCTTAAAATCACTTGCTCCAAGGGTCTTTTAAGTGTCAAGGAGCCATCAGCCATCCTCAGCCACCTGCCTTTCAACTTCTGACTCTTCAGGCTTAATGCTCATAAATCTGCCCCTTAATTATGTTAATTATCCCTAAGAAGTGCAATCCTTAGAAAATTGGGGGGGGGGCTCTGAGACTTTAAAAAAATTAAGACTCACCATTTTTATTGATATCAAAGAAACCACATAAAAAAAAAATCAGGGAATTTCATTTCCCATTATATGCAAGTCTTTTATGTGCAATTAGAATATTTTTACAACAAAAAGGAAGAAGTCGCACCGCGTAACAATTTTGCAGACTCAGTTCAAAAATACTCCTTTTGATGAAGACAGATTTAGGTACAAATCCACCTCCCCCTTCTATACATATCTGGAGGCTCACTATAAGTCTTAAAAAAAATTTCTATCTTTTGGGTTACATATTTCTTGTAACTCTCTTTTGACCTACCTAAACATTACAGAAGCTTGAAAAAAGTTGAAAAGCAGAGGGCTAATGATCATTGCTGTTACACTTAAAAGAGCCTTGGAACAAGCATTTTTAAGAAGAAACTATAGGGTTCAAGCTCCTTTTATTACCAATATACTTCCATTAGAGAGTCAAGAAATTCAGCATTGGCAAGGGCTGGTTTTAGATTCTACAACCCTACAACATTATAATCAGGCAAAACCTAGTTTTGGAGAGGAAGTTTATTTTAAATGTAATTTACCGGCTATGATTCTACGTCGTTGGATTCAGCTTAGGGCGAATTGTCTTCCGATCCAGAACAGGCAAAAAACTTTCGACAAAAATAAAATGATAGTTGGTACTGATAGGCGATATGTTTGCCCCCTTTGTAAAGATGATGATGAAGACTTGGATCATTTTCTCCAGAAATGCCCGGTGCTCTTGGATTTACGGGAAATTTACTTGCATGGGATTAACTTGATGCTTCCGGGTATTCTGCAAAATAGTAACCGAACCACAATATTTCGAGTGGGAGTGTATATAGATAAATCCTTAATAAGAAGAAAAAGTTTCATATGACTAATTTCTTTTGTTGTTAGATTAGGCATTTTCGCGTTGTATTCTGTTTTGTGCGTGTTTGTAATTCATACTGTTGTTTAATTTCCTTGCTTGATTGTTATTTATTTATATTTTTGTGTGTATATGGCCCATGGGATTAATAAAATACATTTATCCATCTATCTATCTATCTATACTTCCATTTATAAACAAAAATATCCAAAAGGGCTCAATGACCCATTATTTGGAAAAAAAAAACAAAATATAAATAAACATTAAGTATATTCACACTTAAAATATATTTAGATTCTACTCACCAATCCCCACCCGAGTACAACCGGTCTCCGCACCACCTACATTAAATTAAAATGCTAAAAAAAAATCAGTAAACAAATAAAGACGGGGGAAACAACGCTCACACCACCCAAATCTAAAAAATACAAAATATTTCTAAATAATGAAATCTAAATAATTAATCATTATAAATAATCGATCAATAATATAATTAATTTTAATTTAATAGTGATCCTTGTCAATATATCAAATAAAAATCTAAATCTCTAAATTCTAATCTCTTTTTTATTAAAATAAAAAAGAAACATGAAAACTTTAAATAAACAGGAATTGTTACATATATTAAAAAATGAAAACAAAAATGATGGTCAAATCCTACACACACAGAAGAAAAAGAGGTAATTGTATTCTTATAAAATACTCGCAATAGCTATACTAGGACATCTTCCCAAATTAAGTTATTAATTTTTTACTGCGATGAAGTTTGGTACAGGTAACTACTAGAAAAAATGAGCAGTCTGTGCCCTTTTGGTCTGAAAACGGCAATTAAAGCGCTTGTAATAAGCATTTCTCCATTTATGAGCTGTTTCTCACAGCAAAAGAACAATTAGATAAGTAGTTATTCAGGCAAGTACAAGAACAATGATAATTACTGAGAAAAATTTTTAGTATCTTTAAAGTTCTAGAATTAAGTGAAATTATTTCCAAAATGAAGGAGGTAAGACTTTTTTGTTCCCATTTAAAAAATTGTATGTTGGTGGGCATTAAAAACACACATTTACTTTTTATTTATGATAATTGATTTTACTTTTTTGCTTATTAAATAGTTTGAGGTTTCAGATATATTCAGATACGTACTAAAATAAAGGAATAAGTAAGTAGTGAAGTTAAAACAACTAGTGGAATTTAGAAAAGAAAACACTTATAGAGGAAGCTTATTTTCAGATGTATAGCCCAGAGTTGGAAGAACTAGAAAAAATCCAATAGAACATAAAATTAAGCCAAATTGAGTGGTAAAATTTTTATTATATGAATAAAAAGGGATATAAAACACATTTCTGTGGAAAGCGTTCATGAGGGCAAATTAAATCCCGGTGGCAAAACTAGGTCTGGAGCTGGCAACTCAAGTTCTGGGTTCTTAGGGTTCTTTGACTTTTTGGGACCTTTGGGTTGTTTTAGGTGATCATCTGAAGAGGATTATCACTTTTGCATGTTTATTTTTGTTTGTTTTTTTCCTAGGGTGATAGTACTGAAGCCGTAGTCGTAGATATTCAAAAGAGTTCTTATTCCTTCCTGTCAAACAACAATTTTTAGCTAAAATGTAGCTAAAATAAAAATGTTTCCCATTAAAAATTGAACTGTCTGGTTTTTCATAATTTTTTAAACATAAATTGCTGTGTAAGTTCTGACTTAAACAATTCAAACAACGAGACTTAATTTTTTTTTTCCTTGTTACTTTAGCAGCATCGAAGCACCAAAATTAATAACTTGGGATGAAGCTATAGTAGCATGATTGCAAAAAAAAAATAATTTCGCAAAAAAGGAAAAAATCAGTACAGAAAAGGATTCTCCTAAAATTGCAACTCTCGAAGGTTTCACAAAAAAGGAAAACATGAGTACAGAAAAAGATTCCCCTAAAATTGCCATTCTCGAAGGTTTCACAAAAAAGATTTTCGTCTATTAAAGATGTTCATTAGAAATGAAAATTGTTCAGGTAGATGAAACATAAAGCTAGTGAAAGTGATATTACACAGGTGGAATTAGGGAAAGTCTAAAGTTACGGAGAGGAGGGGGAGTTGTAGCCACTCTTTCAATTGAGTTCTCTAAGATTATATGGTGAAAAATATGCTATGTGAAATTACAGAAAAAAAACGAATACAGAGCAAAGCTATCAGTGAAATTACAACCCCGGATGCTGCACACAACAAAAAATATTTGCAGAGGGGGGAGGGTCATAGTCGATCTTACAGTTTGATCTTTAAGAGCATGAGATGAAAAAGATGCTACGGGAGGAAAAAATGTGGGTGTGTTCGGAACAGAGTTCTAAGATAATCCTAAAGTCCAGAAATTGCACCTAAGAAGACTTGCTGTTAAGAGCATAATTTGCTCACTTGAAGCACCACGGACAGTGAAGGTGTAATAGGATTGATTTTTTTGATTTGATAAGAGGAAACAGCCATTTATATCTTAACCTTATGCTATATATATGCTACATTGCATATATTCTATATATACTTTATATATACTATATTTATATTCAAGCTCAACAAATTATCAAACAGTTCGTGGTAACGAACTGTAGTAAGGAGCGACCCGGCTCAATAGTAACAAAACTCTAAAAAATGGAATTTTGGTACCAATAGCTACATCAAAAGAATTGCATTTTCAAGATGATTTTAAATATATAAGTCTCATCAAGTTTAGTCTTACCCATCAAAAGTTACGAGCCTGAGAAAATTTGCGTTATTTTAGAAAATAGGGGAAAAAACCCCTAAAAGTCATAGAATCTTAACGAAAATAATACCATCAGATTCAGCGTATCAGAGAACCCTACTATAGAAGTTTCAAGCTCCTATCTACAAAAATGTGGAATTTTATATTTTTTGCCAGAAGGCAGATCACGGATGCGTGTTTATTTGTTTTTTTTTGTTTTTTCTTTTTCCCAGGGGTGATTGTATCGACCCAGTTGTCATAGAATGTTGCGAGAGGGCTCATTCTAACGGAAATGAAAAGTTCTAGTGCCTTTTTTAAGTGACCAACAAATTGGAGGGCACCTAGGCCCCCTCCTACGCTAATTATTTTCCGAAAGTCAACGGATCAAAATTCTGAGATAGCCATTTTATTCAATGTAGTCGAAAAACCATATAACTATGTCTTTGGGGACGACTTACTCCCCCACAGTCCCCATGGGAGGGGTTACAAGTTCAAAACTTTGACCAGTGCTTACATATAGTAATGGTTATTGGGAAGTGTACAGGCGTTTTCAGGAGGATTTTTTGGTTGGAGGCAGGGGTTGAAAGAGGAGGATATGCTGGGGGAACTTTTTTATCGAGGAATTTGTCATGGAGGAAGAAAATTTCCATGAAGGGAGCGCAGGATTTACTAGCCTTACTTAAAAAAAACAATGAAAAAATAAATATGAAAGTTTTTTTCAGCTGGAAGTAAGCAGCAGCATTAGAACTTAAAACGAACATAAATTATTACCCATATGAGGGGCTCACCTCCTCCTAATACCTCACTCTTTACGCTAAAGTATTTTTAGTAATTTCAACTATTTATTCTGCGGCTTTTGTGATTCAGGGGTCCTTCTTAATGAATTGGGACAAAATTTAAGCTTTAGTGTAAAGAGCGAGGTACTGACGAGGGGGCGAACCCCCGCATATCTTATGTAATAAAACAAGAGAATACAAAAGTTCTTTACGTAAGCTAATTTATAAGTTACGTATATCTTTTACTTATAAAAAGATTCGTAAAAAATTAAAATTTCTAGTTGCCTTTTTAATTAACCGAAAATCGGAGGGCAACTAGGCTTCCTCCCCCACTCTTTTTTTCTCAAAATTATGAGAAAGCCATTTAGCCAAAAAAAAATATACAAATTTCGTTTTAATTATTCCTCTGCGGAGAGCCAAAATCAAAACATGCATTGATTCAAAAACGTTCAGAAATTAAATAAAAAAAACAAGTTTTTTTTAAATGAAAGTAAGGAGCGACATTAAAACTTAAAACGAATAGAAATTACTCCGTATATGAAAGGGGCTTTTCCTTGTCAACACCCCGCTCTTTACGGTAAAGGTTTTTACTGTTTTAAAATGTAGAGTTAAGAGAAAGAGTCAAACTTTAGCGTAAAGAGCGGGGCGTTGAGGAGGAATAGCCCCTTTCATATACGGAGTAATTTCTGTTCGTTTTAAGTTTTAATGTCGCTCCTTACTTACATTTAAAAAAACTTGTTTTTTTTTATTTAATTATTTCAAAGAATCAAATATGAAACACTGACAAAATGTGGTACCGTCTTTAAACCCTCGTAATTTTCAAACAACCAAAAAAATAATCTTAGGAAATCATATTTTTCAGATATGAAAAATCGTCTTTTTATATCGTTGATAATTTAAGAATAAATGTTGATGCCAGAAAGTGTACGAGAGCGTCCATGGTTGCAACATTGCAGGTATCACACAGATTAGATTTTTTTTTCACAAACTGAAAAATAATTTTTGCTGTTTATAAATGTTGCACTTAAAAAAAAAAAAATTGGCGTTTCAAAGGGTTTGCAGCAGATGATACTTACTAGTTTCTTCAAGTCTAATGTAATAATAAATAATAAGAAGAAAAAGAAAAAGAAAAATAGGGGCAAAACAGCCAAAGAACAAACCAGACTCTTTCAAAAATATCATCTCCATGTCACACCCATACCGTAAACCCCCACCAGCCTACCTCCCTACCAGCCACGAATTGTATATCTTTTCTTGCTGTAAGAAATATAAGAAAACATTAGAAGACTTCTCAAGACTACTCAGTTCTTCAATATTATTATTGTTTTTGCTCAAGGCCCCATACATTCTAGTAACATAAGTGCTATGACTCGTAATGTTAATGTATCTGGAATTAATGGAAATTATGAGTCAGGCTAATGGAAAACTACGAGTAGATGCTAAGAGTCTCTGAGATAAATTAATGTAATATATTTCTTTAATGATAAACTTTTTATATGAAGAGTCTGGAATCACTTGGTTTTCTTGTTTAGTGTGTACTTGGACAATAAGATCTCTTGTTTTGCAAAATTTGGTGCGACAGATTTTATTGGGTTCTTGGACGCAGAAAGTGTAAATCAAACCTTTTCTTTAGATTTACAGACTTCATCTTTCTTCTTATCTGGAAATAAGGAATGAGTCTCTTATCATATAATTTTAATTTATTGATACCATGAATTACGAAACGGTTGAATTTAATGACTTACCAATTTGATCAAAAAGCAAATTATTTTCTCACCTTCGAACCATCATAGGTCTATTCATAATAGAAAACCAGAATTTCTAACATTTTTCTTTTGGTTGTTTCAAAATCGTGAATTTTTAGGACTGTATCACCTTTCCGTGAATAATGTCATGTTGAACCATGGAACTGAACAAATAATACTCATTAGTAGAACTTGACAACACTGTTGGCTGTAAAAACTCAAATATTAATGATATGTTGATTCGTAAAAGAATTACACCTTAAAAAGAAAGGTACACTTTGTGCACCATGTGTTTAGCTTATTTTTTTGCTAATTTTCCACCATGTTTTTTTTTATATTGCACTCACTACAAGCAGCAACTGCATAAAGGCACACGGAGGTTTTTTCATTAAAAATTGAGATTAAGATTTTCTAAGTTTTTACAGACACATACGGCAGCATAAGTTTCCACTAAAAAAATTCAAATAATCCAATTTCACTTTTATTGGCCTTGGTTTTCTAACTAAATAAGCAGCCAAGTTTATGAAAGCAGATGAAAAAGAAGCAAATTTTCTTTTCACAATTTATAAAAGCAATAATCCATTTTGTGTCAGTCAAAGCCATATCCAGGATTTCTTTTGGGAAGGGAGAAGCGAAAAAAACTTCGAAAACGAATCCAAAAGTTTGTTTCCCTGCATTTTTGTCAGGTTTTTACGAGTCGGACAAATATTAAGGGGCGAGGGGGGCAAACTCCATATCCCCTTCCCAGATACGTCCTTCATGTCAGTCTAACCTAATTGACTCAGATAAGAATGCGTATGAAATATCAATGAAAAATAAATCTGCTATCAAACAGATTCAGCTTATTGATGATGCAAAATATTAAATGATTGAGTTTGGTAGATAAATAGACATTAAAATTTACAAAACAGATAAAAAAGAAACGCATAAATTACAAGTAGGTGCGTAAATTGCTATAGGCAGTTACAATGAACTCCCCCAGAGATCATATTTCTCCCTCCTTCATACCTCATTTACCCTTGACGAGACGTTTGCTTATCCCGTTCGACATTCCAAGTATAAATTATTTTTATGATTATGCCTATTTTTATCCTTCATTTAATAAAAGAAAAAATTTTATCTTATAAAAACTTTATATAAAGAATTAGTAAATCATAAAGTTAAGGTAATCTACTAAATTAAAATTTTTAATCCAAATTTCCAATGGATAGTAGTTTTTGAATTCATATTCTGCGTTTTGATTGAAAATGAGTTGAAATAGTTCGCGAATTCCCACCTTCTAGGCGCTTGAAGCCATTGCAACCACTAAAATTGGGCTTTCTGATGTTTTAATACACTGAAACATTTCATATAAATAGGAAAAGATGTGTTTGATAAACACCTCTTACTTTGGACTCTCAAAAAGGGAACTAGAACTTTAAATTTCTAGTCAGTTGAGTCCTCTAGGAAGTTTATTTCTTCCATCATAACCTTATATGCCTCTGGGCATAGTTTAAAACTCTGGGCTCTGGGGAGGGGGGTATATTGACCCCGAAGTTTTGGCTATCTGATTGTTGGACTATTTAAAAAAAAATAATACTATCTAAAAATTTTGATTGAATGTGTTTGGAGAAAAGAAGGTGTGTGTGAGGGAGGGGGGGAGATGCCCTTCGTTGACTTTTGCTTCTTAAACAAATAACTAAAATTTTCAATTTGCAATCAAATGAGCGACCTTTGAAGTTTATACGACCACCCCTTACATAAAAACTTTATATGCCCCTGGTGCATAAATTACAACACTTGCCTACTGGCTCTGGGAGGTTGTATCAAACCCAAAGTTTTTGTTATTTTATCTTGAAACTGTAATAAGCATGACTAAATGAATATGAACTATTATTGATTAAATGCTAAAAACCATTCCTTCCCAAAAATCTAATTAATAAATCTTTACCTTTTAATGTGTTAAGAAAGCAGTTGACTGTTCTCTCTTGAATTTTGACTCTTAAATAGAGAGTTTGTTTAAAAAATAATAGTATTGGCAATGGTATCTCATTTATATTCAGTCTTATTTGAAAAAGGAACTTCAAATACTTCTAAGCAAGATAACTTATTATTTACATTCATTTTCAAACCCATCTGATAAATATTGTTTGTCTGAAAATGTTTATTGTTTTCCTTTAAGTGCACCCCAAACTTTAAAGTAAAGAGCCAGAAGTTAAGGGGAATGTCTTTCTTCATACTTAGGTAATTTATGATCATTTAAAAGTTCTAGAATTGCTCCACTTTAAAGGGATTTTGTTTTACCTAATCTAAAAAGAGTAACATTAAGACTTAGAATTGGAAGAAATGAATGAAAAGAAAAATAAAAAATTAGAACGGACAACCGAAGGATCATCTAAAAAAAGAAAATTTCGGTAAAAACGAGTTGTTTACTGAGGAAAATATATAAGTGGATTACTAGAGAGATCTTCGTAAAAAATTTAAGAAAGACCTAGAACCATGGGGATGTTTCAAGAAGCATCGTGAGAAATGGGACAGGGACTGGTTGAGGGAAAGGCATTTTGTCGCCTATTTCACACCGAGAGCAGGCAAGTAACCCTTTATATAAACAATAAAATTCATTTTAGTTTATTTGTTACCCTATTCTTTAAAGTAAAATAAAACGAATCTCTATTATCAGTAAAAACAAAAATCAACAAGTAGAGTATCGGAGTATCAACAGTATCAACAAAGTATCTATTACCGAGTATATAATATCAAAGAAAAAAAGATATATTAGTCTCCATAATCCTATGTCAAAAAAGGTGCTCTAATTGCACTTATTTATTTTTGGGATATCAAACATCATTTAATTTTTGCCAAAAACGCAAATCCCTTAGTTTATATAAAAAACAGAGGCCAAAGAATCCATCATTTCGACTTTTGTTCTATTCATCTGTTATTGTTTAAATTTTTAGCCAGGAAAGAGAGCGAACAGTTTTTGAGCGACAATTTCTTTTAAAGTAAACTCTCTGTTTCTCTATGACGATTTACTAACTAAGGCACGCCTAATATTTCATTATTATTAACTTGCCTGCACTGAGTTGTAAAGGTTAGTCAAAATGTATATTCAGTAATAATGCAGTTATGAAATAGACCTTTATGCTTGTACTTCACCCGTGAAATTACCAGACACAAATAATCATCACATAATGTTTTTGCAGATGTCTTGCAAAATCATCATCTCTCTAATTGTCATTAGATGCTAACAATGAGCATTAATTGTGGGTTTGTTGTAACATTCCACTGACATTGTAATCCTAACTGCTAAACTTAATAATTATGTTTACTGTTGATTTAGAATTATCATGATAGAATGAAGAGTTGTTGGCTACCAGCAATGGCTTTAGGAAAAATAAATTGAGCAACATTGAGCAGCATTGAGCATTCATCTTCATCTTTAACGAGATACTGCACATTATGCTATATTGTTTTTTTTTATGTTTTATTTCGGTTATCTGTATGGCTATAATATTCTTATCCTAGCTGTTTTTTTTGTTGTTATGTTTTAATATTATTATAAGTTATCATTGTTATCCTCGCCATTTTTATGGTTGGTATATACTCTAACATAAGTTGAATTCAAATAGTTGTGTTACACAAAATCTGTTTTTCACGGCTATTTTACCCAAGTTACATGTTTTAATTACTTCTTTTAAGTCGGAGATTCTTACTGACCCAAAAATGGCTTATTTAACCCCTAGATCTTGATCAACCCCATAAGCGGTAATTCACTACAAATATCAGAAAAACTAACTTTTCCTACCCCACACCCTTCCCCTATATTAAACTAAGATGAAACT